>NW_019154124.1:9866303-10162759 GCF_002288905.1 Enhydra lutris kenyoni
AAAAAAAAAAAAAAAAAGAATTGGTTCTTTTCACTTTGTTCAATTCCTTGTGAGTTAAATCAAGACTACTTTCTCTGTTAAAACAGGAGTTAAACTGTCCATCCTGAAGGACATCTTTTTACAAGTTTCATAGGGCAAGTGTAAATATGATTTATAATCAATATTTCTGTGATTTTCTTTTACTTTGAAGGGCCCATTAACAGTTTACAATTATGCTGTGCTTGCCCCACTGGAAGAGAATGCTAAAATCTTTAAGTTTCTGCTTTATAATTGATGGTCTCATAAAAGGGACCCATTGTATTCTTCATTGGCCATGGCACAGCTGGAGTATTGTGTTGCATTCTGAGTAACATTCCAGTGTAAAATGAGTAAACAGAAGCATCTCTACGAAAGGGTGAGAATATGGCAATTGTCTGGAAATATATGACAATTGGGACTGGATATCCCAGAGAAGTTAGAAAACATTAAACCTATCTCCAAATATATGAAATACCGTCGTATGGAACATGAAAATTAGTGCAGTATTTTATTAGTTTCTGAATAGTCATCATTTTAGATTGCTCCAGAAGTAAAATTTATTTTAATAGAAATACCAAAAGTTTTAGGTGAAACATTAGTCTTCCACTTACTTAAAACTTCCACTTAAAACAAAATAGCTTACATACTTCCTGCATTATCATTCATGTTTTCCTTTCTTTGAGAAAAATCGCATATAGTCATCAAAAACACTGTTCAAACCTATTTTGAAAGTGTTAGTTCAGCTTAAACATATTTTGGTAATCAAGCAAAAATAGTAAAACAGGATGATTACATCCTGAATGTTATGTAAAATTAAAAGTTGAAAAGAATATTTTGTAAGAATTACTATTACTCAATAAAGTTTATTGTTTAATCCATAAGCTGTAATTGTTTAATAATTACCTTGATGTTGTAAAAATGCCATACACTAGTGTTGTCCTTGGATTATCAGTTTCGAGTAGAAACACATCCTCTATAAAAGGAAAACATCACTCTTTTAAAGTTCCCAAATATTAACTGTATTTTAAAATTTTACCCTAAGAAAATAATTTCAACTATGAAAAGTATTATTGAGATAGGTATTCCGGCGGCATCATTATAATCTGGAAACAACTAAATGAACTCAATGACAGGCACATGGTAGAGTAAATTAAATAAAATATTATACAAACACAAAGTGGTTTATAAAGACGGCAAACTTATGGAAACCATGCTAATGAAGTAATATTAAATGGAAAAGGCACAGTGGTATACAATATAGATGAGAACCATGTAAACCGTAAACCTATACACCACGATACAATAAGATCACCAGTGTGTGTCCATGGTTAGCAGAAATATAGAAATATTGTCTTATTTTTTCTGCATGTTCTCTCTTTCTTTTTTATTTTTTTAAGATTTTATTTATTCATTTGACAGACAGAGATCATGAGTAGGCAGAGAGGCAGGAAGGGGGTGGGGCGGGAAGCAGGCTCCCCACTGAGCAGAGAGCCTGATGCGGGGCTCGATCCCAAGACCCTGAGATCATGACCTGAGCTGAAGGCAGAGGCTTAAACCACTGAGCCACCCAGGCGCCCCTGTTCTCTCTTTTTTTAAAAAGATTTATTTATTTATTTTAGAGAGAGAGTGTAAGTGGGGGAGGGGCAGAAGGAGAACAAGAGAATCTCAAGCAGACTCACCATACAGTGTGGAGCCCAAGGGGCACTCTGTCTCAAGAACTATGAGATCAGGACCCATGACATCACAACCTGAGCCAAAATCACAAGATGGACATTTACCTGACGAGCCACTCAGGTGCCCCTTTTTTCTGCATTTTCTAAATGTCCTTTAAGGATAATATGTCACTTTTTTTAAATTTAAAAAGTATTACAAATCATAATTTTTTTTTGACCTAGGGTTAGAAGTTGGAATGTGGAAGAAAACTTTTTTTTTTTTTTAAGAAAACTCTTTCAACATGACTTTTTTTCTTTATATAAAATAAGACTTTTTTGGTTTATGGTCAAAAGAGCTATTGGTAGTTTAATTTAATCAATAATTCCCCTAATGACAAAAAGTTTAAAGTATATTAAGGCAAAGCCAAACATATAGGTAGTTTGGTTCAGTAACACATATGAGAACCTGGAAGTAGATTTCTGGTGGGAACCCTTAGTTAACAATCAGCTGTTACAGTTAAAAGAAAAATTTGAATTTAGTGACACTTTTGCAAATTAAGATTCTTGCTGGGAAATATAAAGAAAGATGTGTTTATTTTAAATTCACAATGAACTTAGGACTTCTTAAGCAATAAATTAATAAAGAGAAGACTTTCCATATGTGAACAAAAGGCTAAACTGTCTGGCTTTCCCTAAAAAAAACCAGGTAAGACTGAAATACCCTAAGTCATTAAAACATAAACATACTTGCAAAGAATTTGGGGAATATAATGTGTGAGTAGGTTATAACACAAAAGTCATACTTGGAACTTTCTTCTAGAAAAGCTGATGCAGGGGTGCCTGGGTGGCTCAGTCGGTTAAGCCACTGTCTTCCACTTAGGTCATGATCTCAGGGTCCTGGGATGGAGCCTTGCATTAGGCTCTTTGCTCAGCGGGGATCCTTCTCTCTCTCTCTCTCTCTCTCTCTCTCTCTCTCTCTCTCTGCCTGCCTGCCTCTCTGCCTACTTGTGATCTTTCTCTGTCAAATAAATAAATAAAATCTTTAAAAAAAAAAAAAAGCTGATACGAAGACTTTTGTTTCTATGATCAATACACTGGCTGGCTTTTGAAGAGTTCAGCTACCTATTCCAGTTTCTACAACTGCTAGAACCAGACTTTTCTATATTGTAATGCATTTTTATTGCTTACCTTATCACCTGCCTCAAAATCTGAGAATAGCCAGCATTTTACATTTTAATGGATTAAAGCAAAATAAAAGTCATTTCTAAATGGCACTTAGTAAACATGACACTATGATGTATATCAAGTTATTCTGATTAAAAAGAGAACTGTTCCTTGGTAGAAAGGAATAAGATCGTTAGTCTTATTTGACCTGGAAAGTATCACCCTCTTCATGTCACACATGCTGAGAATACTTAATCCCAGGGTCACCAAGGAGGACTAAGACTAGAGAACACGTCTATAATTTCTACTCTGACACGGTCCCAACCAACCTTGATTCTGCTCAGTCACTATTAAAATATATAGCTCCATTCTCATGCCAACTGATTTCAAATCAGAATATTAGAATTTAAATATATATGAAATGCATAGTCTTTCAGATAAGCAAAAATATATCATTATTCATACGTAAATTATGCAAGTACATCTTTCGCTCTCAACCACACACACACTTCTTTATATATCATGGTGAATTCAATGAACTAAATGTCTCAGTAGTGCACTCAGAGGCAAAACAGATTTAAAAAACACTTAAGGAAATTTATGAACAGTGTCTGGATCATTCATTCAAATTGGCAGATTATTTATGCTTAAAGCATTCATGGAAAATACACCCTCTTCTGAGAGGTTATTAAAATAAACTTTACAAACTCTTTTTCAAAAAACATTTCTCAATCTCACATCCATGTACCTAATTCATCAAAGTGTGTTTCTGGGCCGTCTTCATCGGTTACAGAGCACACCAGCCTCGCTTTTAAGAAGGTCGTCCACTTGTTGACAAGGCTACGCAGTCCCCCAGTGTCATTCTGAAACCATTTTGAAAACACACTTCAGATAGCTTAAATAAATATTCAAGTGCATTAAAAATTCAGCTTGGACTTGGATTACTTGAGGATTTGTTATAATCTGAAGGGTGGAAATGCTAACTACATGTGCATACCAGTGAAGATGAATATTTAAGATCTACAGTATTTTTATAAAATAGCCATAGCTATACTAATAATTTTCTATAGTATGGTATCAACTGTAAATGTTTCAATTTATATATGCCCTAAAGCTTTCTAACTTCAACAGTGCATGGAGAAAATATCTGGAAATTTATGGAGAACACATAATCTAATTTGTCCTAATAACTCATTGTCTTCAAAGTGAACATAAATTTTTGTATACTGTGAAGCTTGCAGAGTATACTGTGGTCAGGAAAGTGGGCTATACTTATACCAAGTGGTCTCCAATAGCTCTATTTTCTCTCCTTCATTTCTCTGTGTTATCGTTTAATCTTCAGTATTTCCAATTAGATGCTTCACTAGATATATTTCTCCAGCTAGGGAAGGGAAAACGACATTTGGGTCATTCACAAATAGTCTCTCCTGATTTTTTTTTTCTGTATGCCCAGAAGCCTTTCACTCCTTCTGCAGGCTCTACTGCCTTGTTCCAAATGACTTAAAAGCAGATGAGCTCCACAATTAATGGAATATTATAATATTTAAAAATAAACTATTTAAAACACTGAACACTTTAAGAAATACTTCTGCACGAAGTATGTTAGTCATAAATAAGTCAGGGCAACCCTATAAAACTCCTATTTGAGAGGGCATCATGTTTTTTGTTTTTGTTTTTGTTTTTGTTTTTTTTAAAGAGAGAGAGAGAGAGAGAGAGCACAGGCAGACAGAGTGGCAGGCAGAGGCAGAGGGAGAAGCAGGCTCCCCACAGAACAAGGAGCCCAATGTGGGACTCGATCCCAGGACGCTGGGATCATGACCTGAGCCGAAGGCAGCTGCTTAACCAACTGAGCCACCCAGGCGTCCCGGCATCATGAGTTTTTTTGAGTTGCTATGTATACTTGCTATTTATACCAGAAGACTATTTTGTTTACTGTTTTTAATTAGGACTATATTTTACTAATGTACTTCTTTTCATTAGAAAATGAAAAGTTCCTCAATAACTGTCTTTATTGAGGTTTTGCTATATTTTGTTCACAAGAATTATTGTTTCTTTCTGTAACATACAATTTAGCTATTTGTTTTCAATACAAATGCATTAAATGCAAAAAAAATAAACAAAAACCATTTATTTGTGTAACACCATGACAACAGTATTTCCTTGAATTAAGCTTTTTTATCCCATATGACTGATGTGAATAAACAGTAAATTAAAATGTCTCCCTCAATATTTCATTAATTTGTAACTACAAATAAAAGTGGGAAAATAAACTATCAGCAAAAGAAAACGTATTTATATGATTTGAATTTGTGTCTTTCCTCAAATTAGGACAAGATTAATACTTACAGGACATATTCTAGCAATCATGGAATGAATCTGTTTTGTGCTTCTGCTATTGTCAGTCAGTTTCTCTTTGAAGAAGAAGTACACCTTAGCATCATTTGGATCTGTGCCATCTGGGATCACATGTGCATCCACAAACATGGGTTCTGAGGAAAAAATACAAAGACTATATATATATACTCCTGATGGAAATCCATCTACGGTTCATGCAAATAGAGCACAGGCATATGGCTTCTTCATCTTTGGTATAGAAGAATAATTCCATGTTCATAGGCAGAATCTAACAGCAATAATTGTATTCACACAACATATTGTCTTTGGAATGTCAAGTGCTACAAAATATATCTATAGTAGCTTAAACTATTTTTTCCCTGTCTGCAATACATTCTAGAAGTTCAGTAAATGCAAAAATCCTTTGTGCAGGGATGAGTTCTAACAAATCAAAATGCTTTTCTACCAGCTATATCCCGTGGAATTGAATGGTCATTTTATAGGGGAAAAAAAAAGTTTGTTTTTCGAAGTATAGTTTTCCAATCTAGTGCATAAAAACTCAAATTCACTGAAGCAGAATGTAGAGCCAGGAGTCCAAGATCTCAAAAACGTTTTTTTCTTAAGATGGCATATGAAATGAAGGGGAAATTTTTCAAGGAAAAAAATGCAGTCATCTGAAGACATAGAGGGATTTTTTATTTCAAGAACAAAACAAGTTTTAGAATACTCTATTTCCAGATGTACTGGAGTCATAAATTGAAGAAGTAAATGGACAATCGCTGCTTTCTTGTGCCTGCCTATCAGTGAAGTAAGATGCTGAACTGTGGTGATTCATGCTTTGCTGTGCAATGTTAAATGAATTGTCAAATTTAGGGTCAGCTAGAAATCATCCCCAGGGTGAAATGACAAAGATCGTAGTGGTTTCTTCTTCTAAGCAGCAGCAACCGATTGAAATTGTACATTAAAGTCAAATGAGCATCTTTCATGATGTGAATGTCATGTGACTCTACCCCAAATTAGAAATAAATGACTAGTGATAATCACAAAGTTATCATACATATGATTTCTGCTAAGTACTAAATCAATTATTAAAAATTATACATACCAGTTTTATCATTTAAGAATCTAAGTATAAAACAAATGTAAGGAGTTCCTGAAAACACCCTAGTCATTATATCTAACTGTCATAAATTTAGGAAAATCTTCAAGTTTGACATTATTAAAATATTCAAGCAGACTAAATGAATAAATAGCATATTTAATTGTTATATACTACAAGTAGATAACTGGAGAAGATTCTTGCATATGAGCCTGTGTAGTAAATATCACTGTCATTTTTATTTATTAATTTGTGATAATTATATGACAGTTAATAAAGAGTTAGAATATGAACTATGGACTACTTCAAGTATTTATTTTTCCTAAATATTTAAAGTCATAGAGTACAGAATTGTTACATCACAGTTGATTTTTTCAAACATTTTAACCTTTCTTCATTATAGAACTAAATCAGTTTAAAGCATGATTCTCAAAATGCAGAAAATGTTTCTTACCACTTAGCCATTTGGAATTGTGCTGATCAGTTCTGACTGCATTCCTCTTGGTTAAACTTCGAAAAATAGCAGCATCTGTGCCCATGAAATCTATATACATTCCAGAGAAAAGCTCCTCGTCTATGAAAAAGTAAGAAAATGTCAACACAATTTTAAATGTTTTTAAGGCTATTTTAAAAATCAAGGAAAACTCATTTATTAGGTAACCACACACATTACAGAGTGTTTATAATTGTTGGTTTCCATTGTCCATTAAATTAAAAAATTGGATTAAATTTAATCTGGTCTCATTATTGCCTGTATGATTACCAAAACAATTTTATTCTACATAGAAATAAAAATTCCTCTGCCTATACTTAATTATACTAAAAACCTAAGTTTATACAGTGTGCATCAAAAATGACAGAAATAATAATATGCATAAAGTTAATAAAATAGCCTAATTAATTATTACTTTCTTTTAATAAGTCAAAAACACTATAAGAGAACATTCAATTTCTAATTTTGGCAGGAATTAACCAAGCGGGAATTAGGGCTAAGTCATTTAGTACCCTGAATCTCTACCTTTTCAACTTTAAAATATGGGAATTGGCTTATGATCTCAAAATTTTTCACCATGTATTAAAAATTCCATGATTTCACTACATAGGTTGAAAATACTAGTTTTTATTGTCAAAATATTATTAATGATAAGGTTATTTTATCCTTAAAAGTATATGTTGTAATTTTTAGTGCTAGAAGTTTTCTATAAGGTAATTTTTCAACTATAATACACAATACTATTACTAACATTATGCTAAAAGTATAATACTATATTAATAAGCCACATGTAGTTTGACACATTAAGCCTTAAAAAACAGAATGCAGAGATAAAAAAGAAAATATATTTTAAAATTAAATTATCATCATTAACGGCAAAATCAGATCGTTTAATCTGTATTTGCATAACATTAGATATTGAGCTTATTTAAGGTCCATATTAATTCCTACCCTAGTAAGGACAGTAAGCATTGAATTGCTATGTGTAACCCCAGAATAAAAAAAGTAATTAAATGTTTATTTAAAAAAGAATAAAATGTATCGGGTCTCACCCACTGAACCACTGTGCAGCTTTTTTCTCTGACTGATGTTCTATAATTACTCCCCTGGCTATCTTCAGATCATGGTCATTTTGGCAGGACTGAAACATTTTGAAGCACTCCAAACTCACTGCCTAGTAATAAGCAATACCAATTAACCCAGGAGAGAATGGAGAATGAAATGTTTTTAATATGTGCTCACGAGGTCATGCACTGGACCCCTACCAGTTAGCAAGTGGGTATAGCAACACAGCTATTGTGTTGCCCAGTTCTGCTTCCTAGTGGCGGTCTGAAACCCATGGAAACAGATTATAGGAAGATAACAAACGTTCATGAAAGCATTTGGAGCAATTTAGCTTCATTTTGTGAATATTTGTGAAGCATCAGCTCAAGTATTCTATAGACAGAACAGTTGTCAAATTAAGATAACTTTGTAATTAACTATTTTTCATTTTTACTATATTGATCATCCCCAAAATGGTGGGTTATAAATTCCTGCTTTTCAGTAGATCGATTAGCACAGATATTATCCTATCTGTTTCCAGGAAGAAAAGGAAAAGGACACTCAGAGGATGGTGTATGGCAGGGAGGGCTGATTCTAATCCTACTGCACCACCTCATTATTTATGTTAAAAGCCTACTTGCCTTATTGGCTTCATATCCTGTCTTAAATTCTTAATAATTTTATTTTTTTAATTTTTTAAAGATTTTACTTATTTGTTTGAGAGGGAGAGAGAGAGAAAGAGAGAGAAAGACTGAGCGAGAGCGTGAGAGCACGGGGAGGGAAAAGCAGACTCCCCACTTAGCAGGGAGTCCAACTCTGGCTAGATCCCAGGACCCTGGGATCTTGACGTAGGCCAAAGACAGACACTTAACCGACTGAGCCACCCAGGTGCCCCTTTTATTAATTTTAATAGCAAGTTAGGAATAATAAAGCTTCTGCTTTATTTTATATAAGAAATAATTAAATAATTAATGTCACTTTAAAAAGAATTTTGAGTAGGGATGTATTTTTCAGAATGTCTGTGCTGGTTTATGCAAATAAACTGTGCCTTTTAACTTTTAATTCAAAAATCCTTTGCTTTCCAATTTTTCTTCCACTGAAAAACCTCCTGAGGCTCTTGATAGCTTAAGAGATATCATCTAACTTCTTGCTGTGTTATAACAATGACATGAAAAAAGAAAACAACAAAAAAGACCCTCTAAAGTTGAACACTGGTTTACGTACCACAACTATATTATGAAATTTGAAATTCTTCAGTTCTCGATGTTTCTTGATCCTTTAATATATAGAAATACTTTAAATAATCTGTGTTATTTAGTGCCTTGCACTAGAACAGAAATGATCAAACCCCATATGGCAACGTGAGATGACTACAGAAATTCATTATGCAATATTGGAGACAATATTGGAGATAAGTTTAGAGGGATAATCAGTAGAACAAATAAAATGACAAATACAAGCTACTAAACTTATTCCTCCTTTCTGTTTTCAGTTTTGAGGGTAAGCAAATCACTTATCCTAATGTTAATCAAAATATTAAAAGATAAGGGCGCCTCAGTGGCACAGTCAGTCCAATGTCTGACTCTTGATTTTGGCTCAGGTCATGATCTCAGGGTGGTGGGATCAAGCCCCGAAATGGCCTCTGTGGTCAGCACGAAGTCTGTTTGTTCCTCTCCTTCTACTCGTCTGCTTGCTCTCTTTCTCCTTCTCTCTCATAAATAAATGAATAAATAAATAAATAAATAAATAAAAATCTTTAAAAAAAAAAGAGTGTAAGAATAAAAATTGAAGTCTCAAATCCTTGAAAAATGAAGGTCAATAACTAAATTAATTTTGTAAACAAACCCAATTCTTTAAGGACAAAAATATTAAATGATTTATCAGTTTAACAGGAAAATTTAAAATGTTCTGCTTTAAATCTTTTTTGTTCTAAATGATATTTGATGACTATTAGTATTCACAGATCTTTGAAGTTTATTTTCATAGAATTTAACTTGAAATAAGTGAAAACTCTATATTTAGCTAGTATTACATATATATCATCCCATTTCGATAGGTGAATACAGTTTTCTTCCTAATGGAAAGACTTTCCAAGACATTGCTTTTATTAAATAATATTCAAAAGCTTATCTGAAAAGTTTCTGCATCAAACATAGCTGAATATCTTGTAATTTCAAAGCTTTCTAATTTTTGCTCCCAAGGATATCCATATGCATTTTGTTATTCTTTCATTTGAAAGAAATATCATTTTAATCATTCGTAAAATATTACTAAAATATGAGAAAAATGGGTATACTTAATACTAGAAAAGAACCACAGAAAATATTGAAAATTACTTTATAATATATATAATTCTTTTTTAAGATTTTTATTTATTTATTTGACAGAGAGAGAGAAAGAGAGCACAAGCAGAGGGAACAGGTAGAGGGAGAGGGAGAAGCAGGCCCTCCACCGAGCAGGGAGCCTGATGTGGGTCTCGATCCCAGGACCCTAGGATCACGACCTGAGCTGAAGGCAGCCACCCAATCAACTGAGCCACTCAGGCATCCCTATCACTATGAGTATATGAACACACACTTTTTGGTAAATGGTTGACTTGCTCTAGAAGTGACAGCATCATCATAGTGAATGAAAAAAATACATGTTTATCACTCCATCGCAAGTTCTTGCAACTGATAAACTACAATTTCTCAGCTCACAACTTTCTGTTACCTCATTCTTCATATGACTATCTCGATGGGCATACCATGTCATGCATTTATTTTAGTTTCCCTTTCATTTGGTATTTCCCCCTCCCTATTTTATTTTCCACTTACTGATCATAACAGACACTGTGTTCACATTGGGGTTGAAGGAGCAGCGTCCTTTTCCAGATTCACACTTAGAGTCAATCATAAAAACTTGGTCCTTTATTATAGAAAAAACAGAAATACAGCAACAATAAATAACTTTATATTTAGTTAACCAATGTGTTCTTTAGTAAAACAAAGCATCATCATAAATAATATGCTTTCCATTTGTTTCCTTATGCCTCTTCAATTTACTTTATTAAGACTTTCTTGGCCTATATGAAGAAAACATCTGGAAATGATAAGCAAATTTCAGCAGGCCAAAGTTCTCATCCTACTACCATCTACATAAAGCTGATCCAAAAAGTTCTTCTCAAATCAGTACCAGAAAACAAACAAACAAATAATACCAGCAAAAACCACCTGGGAATCAAGGATCATTGTAAATCAAACTAGATACATTGAAAATTAGCCAAAAGAAGAAAATTGTCCACAGAGAAATAATCTATACAAGGATTATAACATTTCCAAAATAATCAAGACATTTATATATATAATATAATATATATAATATAAAGTTTATATTACTAGTTAACTTTGTTATATAAGCATTATGCTAGATTCAACAAAGTAGAATTCATAATTTAGATAAAAATGTTTTTTACTCTTTCATTCATTTAACAAAAATTTATTGAGTATTTACTATATGCCAGGTATTATCAAAACATTAGGAATACAGTAAATAAGATAGACAAAAATCTTTATCTTCAAGTAATTTATAATATAATGATGGAGAGTATAAATATACAAAGGATAAGTACAGAAAATATAGAATATGTTAGATGGTGCTCAGTGTTTAGGAAAAAATTTAAGCAGAAATGGAACTTGGGAAACCCAGGATTGGAGGCAGTGATTCAATTTGAAATGTGATGGTCAGTGTAGCCTAATAGAGAAGGAATATTTTGTTGGTATATTTACCTTTTTCTTAAACAAAGTTAGCAAAAGCTACTACTAAAATTTAAAGACAAAATTTTTCACTTTTGTAGGTTGCATTAGATGATAGAAGATCTTAATGATAAAGCTAAGCTTTTTCAAAATTTTCCTGAAAGAAATTCAGGCTCAATATTTTTGAGTATGGAAATGAAAGGATCAAAACATTGCTTTAAGAAGATTGGGTCTTACCTTGGTGTTTTAAGAAGATTAAGAATGGCAATTTTATTTTATTTTACTTTATTTTATTTTATTTTTAAGATTTTATTTATTTATTGGAGAGAGAGAGAGAGAGAGAGAGAGAGAGAGAGAAGCAGGAGAGGGCTGGCCAGAGGGAGAAGTAAGATCTCTCGCTGAGCTGGGATGCTGTTGTGGGGCTCCATCCCAGGACTCTGAGATCATGATCTGAGCCTAACCAACCGAGCCACTGAGGCACCCTGAGAATGGCCATTTTAAAAACAGACACTGGATTGAAGAAATAGATTTGCTTTCACTAGCAATAGTCCAGGAATTAGGTAATAATAATGTGACATGTCAGGATTTCAGGGATCATGGTAACAGCAGTAAAGATGCAAGAGAAGTTGTAAAGTAAAAATCAGCAGACTTGGCAATCAATTACAGATCAGATGTAGTCCAGGAAGATGAAGAAAAGAAAGACTTCTGAAGTTTTGAATCCTTAAAGAAAATAAAACTAGTTCATTTTTGTTACACTGAGTTTGATATGGTGGCAGGACATCCCTGAGATTTTAGGGAATCGTAGAGTTTAAAAAGAATCACAGTCCTCTCGCCTGGAAAGGTCTTATAAAATGATCCTCTTCAATGAATTAACTCTATAGATGAGGGAAATATAACTTGCCCAATGTCATGCAGCTAAATAATGACAAAAGTAAAATTAAAGTTCAGTCTCCTCAAAGCATAAGTGACTCTTAATCTCACAAAACAAATTGAGGATTGCTGGGGGGAGGGGGGGAGGGAGGGGGGGTTATGGACATTGGGGAGGGTATGTGCTATGGTGAGTGCTGTGAAGTGTGTAAGCCTGGCAATTCACAGACCTGTACCCCTGGGGATAAAAATACATTATATGTTTATAAAAAATAAAAAAATAAAAAAAAAAGATGAAAAAAAAAATGAAACCTGAAAAAAAAAAGTTCAGTCTCCTGACTCTTCACTATGTCTGCTTTCCAAAAAACTTAGTATTTACAAAATGACTAAACTAAACAAGTGATTGAGGAAAAACAATAAAATTTAGTAAGGCCAGTTGTGATTACTTAGTCAGAGACATACACATATTTTACTACAAATGTGAGAGGTGGCACTGCAGGAATTGATGAAATTGTTTAGGTACCACTTGCTCTCCACTGAACTACTCCTCCATTGTTCAGCATCATTTCTCACACAATCTGAGTCTATATCTTATCACCAGGAAGAGTGTGGTCTACCTGAATAATCACTAATTCATGCATGCAGCAACAATTCTCCAATTTCATCTCCTAGGAACCCATTTCATCAGCCTTCTCTCTTCCTGACTTGCTTTGTTAACCCATTTAGATTCTGTGCTCTTTAGTTCCACTAATTTTTTGCAGAAATATTAAGTTCCTTAAATCTCTGATTTTTTTCATTGAAACCACAGCCTAGAAGGGCATGTCTGTCTATACATTCTCCATACTTGTGTCCAAACATCTAAGCATTTTGCAGAAAGTGATTCTTCAAGGTAAATTCAACATAATATAGATTTGTGATCACCAACACAAAATGGATCCTCTGTACTACTCAGTAAACTTTCAAGGATACTCTATCAACTGGTTCTTCCGTTAATAATTTCAAACCATTGTCACTATAGTCATGACAATCACCCAATTTGTTCTTAGTTCATATGATGAACAAATAATTGATCATAGGATTGCAGAGTAAGTGAAGCCATTAAATGAGACATCTTTAATTTCTCACTCCAAACACATAAATGAATATACACTAATACACCCACTAGTACATGAGAGGAACTCTTTCTCTTACTTTAAGGTCATTCCACCAATGTTTTGGATCTCATCGTATCCAATCTTCTTAGGCAATTTATACTTTCCATTATCCCCCCTCTTTCTTGAATCTTATTAACTGGAAACTTTATATCATCATTTAAAGAGCCCATTCAGTTCCTACACATTACCTCATTGAGAATCACATTTCTTAAAGAATCACATATACTCATCACCATTTCCTGACTTCTCACTTTCTTCTCAATCCATTTCAATTGGGTATTCAACCTCAATTGTTCTATTGAAACCCTTTTTTAGATCCTAATGGCAACCACACTACACAATTCCTGTTTATTTTTTAGACTTCATTTTACTTGGATTCTCAATGATATTTTATTTTATTTTATTTTTTTTTTAAGATTTTGTTTATTTGACAGACAGAGATCACAAGTAGGCAGAGAGGCAGACAGAGAGGAAGGGAAGCAGGCTCCCTGCTGAGCAGAGAGACCGCTATGGGGCTTGATCCCAGGACCCTGGAATCATGACCCGAGGCGAAGGCAGAGGCTTTAACCCACTGAGCCACCCAGGCACCCCTCTCAATGATATTTTAGATTGTTACCCATTCTATCTTTTTAAAAAGACTTATTTTTATTCTGAGAATGAATACATTTTTGTTTTTTCCTTCCTACTTGGAGGGTTCTTCTTCTTCCCTGGCTGTTTCTTCTTGGACATGTTCGAAGGTCCCTTTTTCTCCATCTTGCCATTAAATTAAGAGACCCTCAAGTTTCAATCATAGTCACACTTCTGTTTTCACATTATTCCCTCTCTGCATGACTAAACCCATGCATTGCTTGGGTTTCAGTTACTCTTACAAAACAATGGCTCAAACATTAATATAGCCAACTGTATATTCAACTGCCTACTTGACATTTCTACTTGAATCTTTCAACAGCAACTCAAACTCAAGAGAACAAAGCTCAGGCTTAAAATCTTAATTCAAACATGATTCTCTTTGTTGCATCTCATCTCAGTTCATGACAAATACATGACTGAAAAGGCCAAAAATAAAAAACAAACAATAAATATCTGTATCATTGTAAATTTTCTTTTATATAGCTAAATCCACTAATATCAACTATACTATTCTATACTTCATGCCTATTTTTCTGTCTTTATTGCCACTCTCTTTCTTTCTTGAAATATTACATCCACTCTCTAACTGATCTCACTACAGGCCTCTCATTCCCTCCCCACCTTAAATCATTTGTAATGCAACACACAGGTAAAAACATAAGCCTTGCCATACCATTTTCTTTTAAGATCATTACAGTCATTACAGTTGCTCCTCCTTTGACACAGGACAAAGACGAACATCTTAAATGTAGCTTACAAGTTCTGAAATAATTTTGTTTTTGCCATTATTCTCATTAAATAAATACCTACTTATAGACTGGATCAGTGAGAGAAACAAGTAGGACCAGAAAGAGAGTAGGTGGTGAAAAATTAGCAAAGAAGGCATAGCAAAATGTCTCAGGTTATAGATGTCAATAAAGGCATTGAAAAACAGAGGACATGACCAACATATTATAGATTAGTCTAGGAGAAAGGATGCTGATTAGAGGAGTCAGTTTGATCACTGAGGAATCTTAGTCACCGAGAAATAGTATTAGTTTATGGATGGTAATGAAAGTCAGATCAGAAAGGCTTAATAATGACAGGAAAAACAGGAAATATAGCCTACTAGTCTGAGAAGTTTTGTGATGAGTAAACGAGAGAAAAAGAAAAAGTTGAGAAAAGTCACAGATCTGAGATAATGATTTTAAGGAAAAGAAACATCCTATTTTAAAGATTTTTTTTTTTTTTTTTTTTTTTATTTGACAGACAGAGATTACAAATAGGCGGAGAGGCAGGCAGAGAGAGAGGAGGAAGCAGGCTCCCCATGGAGCAGAGCCCGATGTGGGGCTTGATCCCAGAATCCTGGGATCATGACCTGAGCCGAAGGCAGAGGCTTTAAACCACTGAGCCACCCAGGCGCCCCGAAACATCCTATTTTAAAACAGGAGAAAGAGTAAACACAGGAGAAAGAAAACGAAGATAGTAAACAGAATAATGAAGGTCATTGATCAAAGAAATTTATTGATAAGGAAAATCCACAACTTTTCCTCTGAGAAGAGGAAAGCTATGAAAAGATACATAAACAGATAAGTTGGGTGACTAATTTGCTTCAAAAGGCTCTGGGAATAATTTGAATGCCTGTGATATTCTTGGTCATTCAAAGATAAGTTTATCTGCCTGATGACTGACAAAACCAGTGGCTTAAAGGGTATTCAACTGCTGGAACCAATGTATGGAGATATCTGATAAAATCAACCAGAAATGAGATGTAGTAATATTCTAAGAATATGCAGCAAAATTAATCAATTATAGTTTTTAAACTAATGTTTTATTCATTATTTCAAGTCATTATGTACTTGTGTTGCTTTTTTTAGGAACAGAAGACAGAGAATGAAGAGAATAGACAGAAGAGAGGTACCATGGTTAGGAATTGATGTAGCAAGGATTCGGAGGCTCTTTGGATAGGCTCTGCGAAAGCTCTGACTCAGTCTCACAGAATAATGGAAGACTCATAGGATATAATGAAAGTGTATGTGATGTTCCAAGTGTGAATTAGGCTCATAAAATATCCAAGAACCAACGCATTGCTATTTGATAGGCAGATAGAAGGTGGCAGATAATGTCTCAAGAATAAAACTGAATAAATAATGATTGTGCCATCCTAATATGGTTTACTCTCAAACTGGTTTGAAATACAGGATAAAGGCCATATCTTTATACCAGCACATGGTGTTACTAGTAAGTACTACTTCTGGTCATTACAAAATACAACATTAGTGATGCATAAGAAGGAAAATTCTCTCAAAATACAACTCTCTGTATCATGTGGTCATTTTACGCTCAGGGATCTTTTATCCTAAAGAAAACAAATACAGTAGATGCTTGCTAGATCATGCATTCTATATTTATGTTATTATTTATATACTACAGATATATAAAAAATGATGTTATGGTGAAACCCTTTGACTTGAATCAACTATACACAAAGCTTAAAATTCGTAACACTTTTCCTACTTAAATTGGCTCTTATGATGTTCACATATTATTTAAAGAGGTTAATTAATGGAAATGCTTCCCCCTTTGAAATATATCTTTTGAAGTGAGACTGAAGTAATTCATATTTAGTAAAGTGATTAAATTTTATTCCATGCTGGTTTTCCAAAGGAAATTATTTTTTGGACCGACTTTCCAATTAAGCCTCGAAGTGCATAGTGGGCAATTTGTACATGGGAAAATGATTTTATTTGAAATCTGTGCTCTGCAAACTGCTATGCTATTGTTGGCCTGTACAGTGACTGCACAGCCTTCAGTGGAGTGTCTGACAGATTGCAGACGTCTGGGGCAGTAGTTTATTTAATCAATTGATCACAGGCATGTGGTTCTGATGACAAGCTCAATGCAGGCAACTGTAGTCTTCCAAGAAGCATAGCTTTACTTTTCTTCAAGAATTGTAATATTTCATATCATGTTGAACCACTTGGAAATGCCTCATTTGGGGTCAACTTATAATTACTCAGCTATTTTTAAATGACTTTTTATTTACCAAAAGATATGTGTGTATAAATACCATGTCTGAAGAAATTAATAGTAAAGCAATATAAAGAGAAGCATTGTTCAATTATATTTGTACTTGAGTACATTAATCTCTGTGAAAGGAAAATAAACTTAATAAGGTGTGTCCGTAGCAACATTTAATCTTTTTTACAGTTCTAAACTCTAAAACTGACATTCTTTAAGAACTGGACATTCTAGATTTAAGTTGCATAAGGAAAACAAAGCCAGATAATTTGAAATAATTAAGTTTTTTAAATGCTTCTATTTAGTAAAACAACATGTTCGATTAAAGGAAGGAGGAAAGGCTCTTTTGGTCTGATGCATATTTTCCTTAGTCACTAATTACAAACTCAGAAAAATACAGTTTTAAGTATCATTGGTGAAGTTCACCAGCCTTTATTTGTCTATACATATTAGGTACATCCTTAGTGTTTAGCAAATGCGTTTGTTCACAGAACCCCAAATCATTTTAACTAATGTAAGAATAAAGCTAGAAAAGTCTAGTGTAGACTAATGTTGGTCTAAAATGAAAGCATTATCCACTAACTATAGAAAGTTCTTTTCAGCAAGGACACTTGGGCTCCCTGCTTTATGTATCTCGTATAGGTATCTCATAAAAGTTTACCAAATTTAAAAGTTAAATAAGAAATTACTTAAATTAGCTTTAAGAAAGTGAGGTTATACTATAATATTTCTATAATTTGGAACAAATAGTATCAATACCTTTTTTAAAGTTACACCATTTTTCTTTCTTTTATCTTTTGTAGCTTTTTTATTCAGAAATATATATATTTAGTTGAAGGCAAAAGCCACACTTCAGTAATTGTGGGGGACAGCAATCAAATTAAATATATTTTGAGTTAAAAGGGCTTGAACCTTTGATTGATTACAACTTTTTTTTATTATTATGTTATGATTACAACTTTTTTATTCAAATACAGTTTTTTTTTAAAAGATTTTATTTATTTATTTGAGAGAAAGAGAGTGAGAGAGAGCATGAGAGGGGAGAAGGTCAGAAGGAGAAGCAGACTCCCCATGGAGCTGGGAGCCTGAGGTAGGACTCGATCCTGGGACTCTGGGATCATGACTTGAGCCAAAGGCAGTTGCTTAACCAACTGAGCCTCCCAGGTGCCCCTCAAATACAGTTTTAAGAAATCTTTGGCACTAACACCAAAACTAACAATGAAAAATTATTTCACTTACCTCTGATCTCCTCCCTCTATTCAAATAAGTACACACGGGGCTGAAAGCACCACTCCCACAAACATACAAGTGAGTGCGATTGAAAGCCTGAATTACACGGACGAAGTTCCCACAGCCATGCTGAAAGAACAAATGAGTAAGCAGTTAGCAATACAGTGACATTTATTGTTATTTCTAAGTAGTACTCTCATACTCCACCATATATTTCCTTCCTGCTCTCACTTTTTTGTTGTTGTTAGGAGATAACAAGAGAATAGCATGGTTTATTCTATTGGTTTACTTCAGGAAGAAGGTAGTTCAACTTGGGTAATGAGTAAAATGGTATGTCACTCTCATATTTCAATATTTTATATACTGTGTAAGTTTTTATGTTCTGAAACTTTATGAACTTATTTTTTATCTGAGAAAGTTGAGAAACTGAAAAGTACACCAAATTGTCTCCTCAAATTTTCATCAAAATGTTACATGTGCACACACATGTTATATAAACATATTTTGAACAAAACTGCCTATACTACACAATGGCAAACGCTACTGGCTTTTACAGTTGGCGAATAAAACAGACTGTTAAACACATGCCAGCTCTGTGATGTAATCGTTGTATCTCTGGCCTTCATCCCCTAAAATACTTTCTCCCCCAGTTTTCTTTTTCACCTACTCCTAGTCCCACCATTGGAAAAGGTGTCCTTTGTTCATTCAATGAAATGCAAAATATTACTGTAATTTTAAGTTGACTCTGACCATGCAGAAGTATGTAAACACGGTTAGCACCAAAGGTAGATTTCTGTGGCTGAATTAATCATTGTGTGTTGTGTATTGCTAGGCTCACTATCCCTTGCTGATTACCAATTAAGCAAGCCTGAGATTGAATGTGGTTTTCTTCAGTCATTTTTTTCACAAAGAACATCATAAAAATGGTGTTAAAGGGGTGCCTGAGTGGCTCAGTTGGTTAAGTGTTTGACTCCGGCTCAGGTCATGATCTCAGGGGATTGGCATCAAGCCCCATATCAGGCTCCTCCCCTCAGCATCGACTCTGCTTCTCCCTTTCCCTCTACCCTTCCCCCTGCTGGTGCTTTCTCCCTCTATCTCCCTCAAATAAATAAATAAAATCTTTAAAAGATAAAAGATTAATAAAAATGATGTTACAAGGACAAATTTTTTTATTAATAGATACATTAAAAGGTAACAGTGGTTTTCCTTTTCAGACAGCATATGTTTCTTCTATTTAACTCTTCTAGGTACCATATTACTAATTTTTTATAAGCACATTTATTATTTATATTATTAGGAAAGTTAAAAAAAAAACAAACACAATTCTCCTAAAGTACAAGTTAGTTTTTTTTAGAAGTTTAAAGTCAATATTATTTTATTTTTTTCATAATATTCTCCTTTTATATTATAACTTGTTAGTGAATATATGCTTATTTTTATATGTAGTAATTTTATACAATTTCTATTATGGATTTTATATGAAACAATTAATCATTCGCTCTGTTGTCAAACAAATTAATTCTTACACACCAGACTATACACTTCATTTTTATTTTAAGACATCAAGAATTTTTGTTAAACATATAGTGTCACTATGTCTTGACACCTGTTTATAGGGGCACCTGGAAATTGACTACATAATTGTAGATGATAATGTGTTTCTCTGTAGAAAAAGAATAGATTAAGTATGGTGTTTATATAATATGTCTATGTTAAGGTTATCTGTGAGCAATGAGACTTGTGTTTATTTTTTTCACATCCAAGTTCAGTCATTCTGGGATTCTGTATATACTATTTCCCCACATAAGACATGAATTCAATTCTATTAATAATAGATTATATGTCATCTTGAGTTTTGTAGACAGTTTACTGTCATGAATTACTGGTATTGGTAAGAAGAAAGATATCACTAATATGTTCTATATTTCAAATACATATTATACTTGTTTCATGTATATGTTTTTCTATCTCTCTGTATATTTTATATCTACTTATCATGATCAATATTTGTTGGGAATTTATCATTCCCTAGACTTTAGAATGATCATTTTACATATTTAACCTGTTTTACTTCCCAGGAGGTTTGATTTTTCACCTTTATAGCTTCTATTTATTGAAGGTACTTATGCCATTTGGGCAGTTCACATTCATTCAGTTTGGTACAACTCAACTCCAGCAAAATAGAGCATAGAGCTTTTTTAGTTAATTTGCTTGAGATCATTGAGCTAGAAATAGGTTAAACGGATTTTCAAGCACAAATGTGTTTAACATTGAATCTTGTACTTTCAATCACTTTATAATTTGTCCTTGGGTAAGGAATCTACAGTGGGTAGAGGAGAGTTTTTCCAAGTTATTAATGTTTACAGAGCTCTTAATACTTTGATGTTAAGTATTTTAATCTTCAAAGCAATGTTCCAATTAAAGTATTAGTCCCATTTTAGTGATGAGAAACTTGAGTCCCAAAGAGGTTAAATGAAGTACTCTAGTTTTAATAAGTAACTGAGCTGGGTCTTGAACCATGGCTATCCTCCACCATCCAATTTTTGTAAAGAAAGGAGTGGGTTCACTGTGAGACAGATTTCCAGGCTACCTGATGATACCCAGTGTGCTCCTACAACCTTCCCCACAGAGAAAAACTCAAAAGAAAAAATAGATCAGTTAGTTATTGAAAATTATTTTCTAGGTCCTTTCCATTTCCATAGCTTTTGTTCACATTATTTCTGATTTAGACCACAGCAATCATATCAATGCTCTCCAGCAAAAATTACTGAACTCATTTTTTTGTAAACACTGTATATGGTACCAGCAACAGTGAAATAAATAAATTCAATTTCTCCTTTCAGAGAAAGGAAACCATAATACATGAGGCTACATGCGGATGCTATATTAGAGTCATATTTTTTTCAAAAATATGCTGTAGGAGGAGAGAAGAGAGAATGAATAACGCTGACTTAGGTGTGAGGGTTTGTAAAGGGGTGTCATTGGTGCTGGGACTTGAAGAATAAGCTAGCTATTTTGACAGGCAAAAGCATAAAGAAAGAGCTTTCCAACAGAAAGAAAGAGAATATGAACAAAATAATGGGGGCATGACAGGGCAGGGTTTACTCAGGAAGCAGTGCCTAGAGGGGATAGTGAATTACTGTGTGATGAAACCGGAGAGGCAATTAGAGTTGGTCTGTCATCATGCCATAGTCTTTAGATGGGCAGTGGATGGTGGATTTACGTGTACAGATATCAGAGCCAATTGACCGGGTTCAAACTCTAGCTTTACCTTTCAGTAGGTGTTTGAACTTGAGGCATTTACTTAGCCTCTCTGTGCTTAAATCTTTTTACTTGTAAATGGTGATGATAACATTTGTTGTGAACAATATACTAATGAAGCACTTGGAATCGTGTCTGGCAAATCATAAATACGCACAGTGTTAGATACTGGATTCTTTCATATGTATTTTTTTTATTTCAATGGTCAGAAAAGCCTGGTGAAGTAGACAGGGCATTTGTCCTGAACAGAGATTAGTAGAGATCCTCTATGAAAGGTTTGGAGAATGCATCTTCAGTGAAGTTCAATACTGTGGATTTTTTCTTTTTTAATTGCTAGTTCTTTTTTAAAACTATTTCCTGATACAATGCTAAATGAAAAATTAAGCTGTTAACATTATGCAGAATATAATACCATTTTTTCTATATTCTTAAACATTTCAAACAATCTAATTTTTAAGTGATTACTTTGGGGTAGTGGAATTCATTTTATTTACTTAATAGTAATATACCACTTACTGTGTGCGATATACTGTTCTAAGCTCTCTTAACATATTAACTCATTAATCCTCGTAACAACCCAGTAAGGTAGAGATGATGAGAATGCCCATTATGCAGACAAGGAAACTGAAGCACAGCGAGGTTAAGTTTCTAGGGTCAAAGAACTCAGAAGAGATTGTTTTCTGTTGAATTTTACATGCTTTTCTAGGTCTTCAAAGATTCCATACTAAACATGTATTTGTTATGTAATTTTTAACAGGAATGTTTTTGAAATATGTCCTGGAGCCCAGATGCTTAAGGCTTTAAAAATACTGACTCCTCATTGCCCAAACTAAGCAATGCGGAAAAAAAATCTCTTATTCTTTTCTTCTTGGCCTACACATCTTTGGTGTGAGCAATAAATCAAAATATTTTGATAAATATATATATATATATTTTTAAGATTTTATTTATTTATTCGACAGACTGAGATCACAAGTAGGCAGAGATGCAGGCAGAGAGAGAAGAGGAAGCAGACTCCCCCCTGAGCAGAGAGCCTGACTCGGGGCTCGATCCCAGGACGCTGGGATCACGACCTGAGCCGAAGGCAGAGGCTTTAACCCACTGAGCCACCCAGGCGCCCCTTGATAAATATATTTCTAAAGAAAGTATATTATCCAGTAGTTTGGGATCCTTTGGTCACATAAATAGGGATACTGATATTCCTCAATTAATAAATAAAGTTTGACATTCTGTGCATTTAATGTACATATATCTAAATATATGTAATCCTGCTTAATTTTCCAACAATCTCTTACAGTATTTACTCAGTGCATTCATTATGCCCTATCTCATTGGATATGTTTGACAGCATGTGCTACTGTTTAAGCTCAATTTATTTAGAGTATGAATAAAATATTAATATTTAGAAACAAATGGAGCATAGAGGAATGTGAATACAAAGGGGCAGAGAGGGAAATGGGAGGCAGGTTATAGTCTCTTTAGCTAGGCAGAAAATTAGTTATATTCCCACCATGATCATGTATTTTCTTTATAAACATTAGTTTATTATGATATATGATTACTGGGATCAAATTTTTGTCTATCTTGAATTATTCTCTAATAAGTGTTATTTTTTCTAAGTAATTAAAATTTGATACATTAAAAAAATCTAAAGGAATAAGAGATGCTTAAGTCCATGCTGTATATTTTCTTTCAATAGCTACAGCAGTATGGATTTTAACTGTCACTAGTTTATGTTTTGCGTAAGTAGATGATTAATATAATATGTAAAATAAAAATATTTTACTTTAACCAAAATGAACTTCTAAAATATGTGCATAATGAATTTATTACAAATATTATTAATTTAAAGGCATTAATAAGCTCACCATCCACTGCATCCTACCCCCAACTTCTGACAATCACTTGGAACAGATTCCCATACTTTGAATTTTTTCAGTTCTTGTTCAACTTTATTAAGTGCCTAGGTACAGGTCTGGGCACAGAGAATAATGACATTACCCAGTACTTCCAATCAATAAGGGGAGAGTAATAGTTACAAACACAGCAATATATGTCAGAGTGTTTCCAGCATACACAGAGGGACAGCCACCCCAATAAGACTTCCCAGAGAAGCGACATCTGCACTGTCACTTTAGATGGTGAGTGGATGCCTGAGGTTAAAAAGATGGGAAGATGACTGAATAAGGCAACCACATGTACTTGGTGTCAAAGGCTGAAAGAGGAAAAGGGTAATACTTATTTGAATTTCAGTATCATTGAAATAAAATAAAGAAAGTTAATATAGAGCCAGTATAATTGCCAGTAAAATCTATCAAAACTTTCCTAAATACCCCAACTGCAGTGTTTTTTTTTTTTCTTTGTCTGTTGTGGGTAACCTTAGCATTTACCGAATTCTTCCTAGTGAGAGGGCATGTTTTATCAGATAAGACAGTGGCCTCCTGCCCACTTGCTAGCAGGACAGCTGTGGTAAGTTCCTCACTCTTTTAGTGATTTTTTTTTAATCTTAAAAATGTGGGGGCGCCTGGGTGGCTCAGTGGGTTAAAGCCTCTGCCTTCGGCTCAGGTCGTGATCCCAGGGTCCTGGGATTGAGCTCCGCATCGGGCTCTCTGCTCAGCGGGGAGCCTGCTTCCTCCTCTCTCTTTGCCTGCTTCTCTGTGATCTCCGTCTGTCAACTAAATAAATAAAATCTTTAAAAAAAAAATGCGAATGGTGACAATAATGTCCATCTTGTAGCATCATGGCAAGGATTAAAAGAAAGACTTAGAGGGCACCTGGGTGGCTCAGCTGGTTAAACAACTGCCTTCGGCTCAGATCCCAGAGTGCTGGGATCATGCTGGCAGCTCCATAGGGAGTCTGATTCTCCCTCTGACTTTCTCCCCTCTCATACTCTCTCTCACTCTCTCTCTCTCTCAAATAAATAAATAAAGTCTTTGAAAAAAAAGAAAGACTTAGAACGGTGTCTGGTCCATTCCATTAAATGTTGACTACTGTTATTTGATAGGTATTACGTATATGTCTCATCATCTCTAGTGTATTACAAAGACTCTTAAAGATAGAGACTCCATCTTATTCACCTTTGGTTCCTTCACAATAGTTAACGGATTTTCACAAATTAAGATTCCCCTGTTTTTAAATAAAATAGAAAGTATTAGTTGATATTTCTTCTAACAGAATTAAGAGATGCTTGACTATTTAGTTTCATTAAAGAATGTAATAATAATAACAACAATAACAATAACAACAACCTTTCCCTACCATTGGTCTTTTTCTTGTGGCCTGATTAAAGGACATTTCTCTGTAAGTACTTCTTCACATGTATGAAATTAACTGGGTTGGTCAAACATTCTCTTCTCTTCATAGAACATGTATTTAGAAGTTAGTTTGATTATTTCCCAGCACCTAACAATGCTGGCCATACTAGAACAGAACCCTCTACCAGTTAACTTCTGTTATGTATACTAATTGGCTACAGAGCAGAATTTAAAGATATCCATGAATGATATTACAGCATGATAAAACTATGGGAAAATGTAAGCATATATTGAAGATTTCATCTCATGACTCTTAATTACAAGAAAGCAAATGACAGAGCATTTCCATTTTGCCAAAGGAGGAAAGACATCAAATGATTTGGCTAAGATTCTTCAGAAAATCAACACCAATCTTTGGAAAGAAAATGTGCAATGGTATCTAAATCCTACATATTCTATCTGTGACACTTTGTATGAATGGGAAATGAAAATCTTTTTGAACAAAGAGGACAACTAAATACAGTAATTACAGTCACAGGATATTATTGTGGCAAAAAACAAGACATGGAAGAATGCACACCAGTGGGGCAAATCTCTACATTAAAGGATGAATGAAAACATTTAAATTCACGTACATTATTGAAATAATAGCTTCATGGGACAAAAAAAGACTTCTCCACAACATTACACTTTCTACTATTTGTTCCCTAGAAGATAAGCATAATGTATTTTTTTTTTAGTGTTTCTTACACATTTTTCTGGATTTTTTTTCCCATAAACTATGGTCCAGCAGATCCTGTGGGAAGCAAATATGCCTCTGCAAGCTCTTTCTGCCCGTCTGAAAACTTCTCTTAAAAGATGAATTCTAAACCTGGAAATGTGAGACCCAGAACTGAATCACCAGCTCTCAACAACACCCTCCAGAGGGACCCAGAGATACTAGATGCCGGGGTCTTCCATGGCCCTGTCTTGCACCAGAACTTTTCAGAACCTCATCCCAGAGAGTAAAGAGTCAATGAAAATAAAAGTTTAATTTTCACACTTCCTCTTTCCACAAGGATTAGTCTTTTCCTTGAACCACCTCGACGCATCTCTGAAACCCTCACTATCAAATCTTAGTGCATAGCCTTGGACCCTGAAATCAACATTTCTTACCGCTACACTTTTAATGAGTGCTTAGTCAACATTTTTTACACAAAGTCAAAGCTGTTATTTCTTATGACCTCAGATCTGATTGTGTGTATGTATGTGTACAAATACTAGTTTTTCTAACCAGCCACTGTATTTCAACTTCATACCTGCATAAGAACTTCCATGCTCCTTCAATTAATGTTGGCTTCTCCAGCAAGATAATAAAGTTGAGGAGAATCAGACTGTCTATTTTGGTATATATTATGGCTGTAGCAATAAACATTATGCTAGGCACATAATAGGGGCTCAATCTATATTGGTGGAATGAATGACTGAAAAAGTGAATCAATGCATTAAAAAAGTTCTTTACCAAATTATTTGTGTAAGATGGGTAATTCTGATATACAGTTCCATTATGAGAGTTTTCACAATTTGAGACAAGGCAAAATGATGTACATGCTTCATTATAAAATTAACAAACATGTACACTGAAGATCGGCTCCATGTATTTGTTTTAGCATATTTGAGAATAATTTAATGTATCAGTTTCAGCAAGTTGTTTGCAGAAATCCACATAGATTTCTTTCTTAACTCTTTATTTGGAATTCCACATAAGATATACAATTTGTACAAATGTTGCACACTGAACATTTATTGATATTCATAGTTGCCTTGATTTTTGTTTCCGTGGTTATTTTTAACTAACAAAGATATCGGTAATCATTGGTGATTTATGCCTCTGGAATGTGCTGGCTCACCAGTACCCTTTTGCCGAGATCTTTCTTTGGAAAAGCCCACATGGTATCTGGGAGCTTCTCCAGACACTTGCATTATCATTATTTCAGCGGCCTGCTGAGAATTCTGCAGGTTGGATCCACTCGAACAGGGGTTATTACTGAAATCCATCATGAAAAGTGTCAGAATGCAATAATGAAAGGAAGGCAAGAAGTTTTTACCAAGTCAGAAATTCCTAAGTTACAGTGTTTAAGAGTTCCAATTCCTTTGCATTTTCATTTTTTACCATGTGTCCAGCAGAGGATTTAAAATACCAACACCCTTTGTCTCACTCTTGGCTGCACTCGAGGTACATGGATTCAAAGACCAAATATTTAAGTTTTAGAGCTTTTTTAGGCACTCACTGTGGGATCTTTGCCAGCCATCTTGCACTCTTCGACTTTGATTGTAGATGCTGGCCAGAAAACCTGCTCGGAAAGGAAAATAAAGGTTACATAATCTCACTTATACTTAGGACAGCTCAGTGCTCTTCATCTACTTTATGTTAACACATTTCTTTAAGGCATTTCTGTATTTATATTTCAAGATTCTTTCTTTCAGTTTATGAACTGAAATTCACAAAGATTTTATTATTTTATTCTAATAACTGTTTTTATTTTTCTCATCAATTTTTCCTTTAACAAAAGACTTTCAATAATATGTGCCCATTTCCTAATGACATATTAAAATAATGTCATTCATGTGTACAATAAAATGTGTATTTCCCTCCTTTTCCATTATTCTTTTTTCAACTGCTTACATCACAATGAATTATATTTATATTACCATTTTGGTTTACTATTATTTTTGGTAAACCACAGTCAGGCTGGTAGATTTACTTAAAACAGGCCCCTAGCCTCAACAGCTAAAATAACTTGGATTGAATCCAAGAGATTCCCTCTCTGAAATACTCAGCTAGTGTTCTAAGTCACAATAGCTTTGGGTCAAGTCTGACAGTGATGATGATGATTATTTTTTTTAATTGTCAGCCACTGACCCTTGTTAAAATAATAAATTCAGAAATCTCCTTGTTGTAATAAACGTATAATTAATTAACTTTTATTTCTTTACTCCATGAAGACCAATTTATGTCCTTCTTATGAGATAGAATGATAAATATAGGTCACACTTGTTCAAAGAACAGTACACTTAATAATGGTTCTTTTTAAGGCCTTCTTGGATTACATACAGATGACAAGGTAGATCTTCCTTTAGTCTGATCATTTTTTCAGGCTATATTGTATGCTTCTTTCTGTCTGTCTATCTTTCTATCTCTCTCTCTGTATCCACACCCACAAACAATCATATGCAAACACATACACAGGAAGTGTTTTCTCATTTAGTTTTAGATTTTGAAGTGTTAAAATCTATGAAGCTAGACAGTGAGAACTGAATTGATTATATTTTCAGTCTATGAAGTAAGTACTAACTTCCGATTATTTGTTGACATGCGGCCTGTATTTTTTATAGTTCTAATGGAATACACAATTTTTTCATTTTATTTGAAATTTTTAAAGAAAAAGGAACCTAACTCAACATGGCCTTCATAGAAATGATAAACTTACACTCAAAGGTTCTTGACTTATATTGTTAATATTCAAGGAAAGAATGTGATCTTTGCTGCCCACATATATCCGGTCCTGATCTTCATCCATTAATAATATCCTGTAGTCTAAAGGGTGGTGGGACAGGCTGAAGTATTCAGAGGTCTTGGTTTCACGAAGCTCTGAAATAGTGAATAGCACAGTGAAAATAGTGTATCTTGGTTCCATGATTCTATTATTTTAATGAAAATTATTATTTTAATGAAAATTATAAATGAAAATTATTTAATGAAAATAATTAAAATTATTTAATGAAATATTTACCAAAAAAGTTAAGACGTGTTTTCCTTCCTATGATAATAAATTAATTTAAAAGAATTACGTTAGTGGTTATTTTTATTTATTGTTTCTATATTGAAATAAAACATAAAGAAATCAATAAATGCAATGTTGAAGTTTATGATTCTATTTTATTGCAAAATTATTCATATTATGCAAGAATCTCATCTCAGTTTTATCACTGGCTATCATCAGCTCGAAACTAAAATAGATCAACCAAAAAAACAGAGTAAATGAGCAGATTGAAGAAAAAAAACAAAACAAAATAACGACAGTATGATGTCTTCTTAACTTCTCTTAATGTTTTATGGTTATAATCAATACATTCATCATTTTAAGATTGGTATTTTCTACTTGAAATATTTACCTTTCTTCCTCAACATAATTCTAACTAGTTTGATTTTTTTTTTTCTATAAATTACTTGAAAACAAACCTACTCTTTGCCTGTTATACCTCATCCAGAAGACAATGCTGCTTAAATGACAGTCTGGCTATGTATATATCAAAAAGTAAACCACAAATATTCAGATGATCTGAATGTTTAGATTTTCAGTATCTCAATGATCACTGACTCATGCTCATTTAACTTCTTTTACAACATGTGCAAAATATGTGCCCATAAAGCCGAACTTTGAAGACAATGAATGCACCACGACAATTAAAAAAAACAACAATCAGCATAGCACATTCAATTTTTTTCCAGGCAAAATACTTCTTTTTACAATTTATGCCTTTCCCATTCAAATGGTGAAGTATTTCTTCATTCTTGGGATTATGACCTTAAGAGAGTGACAAACTCTACAAAGCAGTCTGCTTTCATAATTTACTGTTTCAATGATGAATTATTTCTAAATTTTAGACATTGAATCACAAATATACTTCTAGAAATTCTCATAGGCTGTGGTGTGACTTAAACCAAAGCTTGAAACGGTAAGAATTCTTATAGAAAGACATGATCTATAGTCTGTGAACTCTTGGGCCATATCCCATATGCAAGGATAGAGAAGTCACAAATTTAACCTATTTCCTGGGCATATCAGTTCAGAATGTTTGCCATTATATTCTTCAAGCAGTTCTATATCTAGCTAAGAATCTGAAAATGTCATGGGAGTAGCACAGTGATTATGAAGACAGACTGTGGTACCAAACTTCCTGTGACATTGAACAAGTTACTTAACATCTTTGGGCTTTAATTTTCTCATTTGCAAAAACCAACAATATCACCTCTACCAAGAGTTTCCATGGAAATCAATTGAATACATATAAATATTAGAAATGACTGACAGAAAAAGTATTCAAAACGTTCTAATAATTACTGGTTAGTTATTAGTATAGTATTATCAAATTTGAATTACTATCCAAATGATATATGGAATTGGATAGATACACATTTTTCTTTTTTTTCCCTTTTTCTTCTAATTTAAGGAACTAGATTTCTCAAAATTACTAACACATAATCATAAGACATAGTCTCTGATATTTTGTCCACACAATGACAATACAGTGTAGAAATTTTTTTATGTGGAAGTTATAAAAATACTTCAGAAGAGTCTTAAGAAGTAAATCACGTGAGAAGACAGAAACAAAAGATACTGAAAGATGATTTAAACAAGAGACTAGATGACAGATCTGGAAATCGGAGATTTGAGATGCAGAGCGCTGTGTGGCGTGCTAACCTAGTTCTAAGTTACTGGGCCTCAGGAGGCATCACAGACAGGTGATGTGGTTGGCAATCATGGTGCCACTGGTCCCGGAACTGGAACTGCTTCTTTCAGGAGGAAAGCAAGACTGAAGAGAGGGATGTCATTCAGGAAAAAAGTCAGCTCCTGCCAGACCAGAGATTATTGCTGAAATAGGGGAAAAAAAGAAAAAAAATCCAAGAGCTCAAAACATGAGAGAATATAGTATCCAAGAAATGTCACTCAAAGTTTGCAGAGACGAAGTCTGCCTTGATTTTGCCTAAAATTCAAGATGTTATATAAAGCTTGGTTTTCATCATATGGAAGAGACTCATGGTTGTATAATGTTTCTATAAAAAACATCAGGAGAAAGGGATAGGTTGGGGTGAAGAATAGATGTTCAACACATACCTCTTCAATAAATAACTCTCCAGTGAAATATATAGACCAGGAAAGTAAAATATGACTGAGTTCATGGCCTCTGGGGCCCAACCACCAGAGTCTGAATCCGAGCTCTGCCATTTCATTTCTTTTTGTTTTTATGGGGTTTTTTTTTGTGTGTGTGGTTTTGTTTTTTTTTTTAAGATTTTATTTATTTATTTGACAAACAGAGATCACAAGTAGGCAGAGAGGCAGGCAGAGAGGCAGGCAGAGAGAGAGAGGAGGAAGCAGGCTCCCTGTTGAGCAGAGAGACCGATGCGGGGCTCAATCCCAGGACGCTGGGATCATGACCTGAGCTGAAGGCAGAGGCTTTAACCCACTGAGACACCCAGATGCCCCATGCCATTTCATTTCCATATATACTTGGCAGGTGACTTTATCCCTCTGCACTCTAGTGTCTTTGTGTGTAAGGTCAGAATAATAATAATAGTACCTACCTCATAGCGGTGTTGAGGTTTAAATTGTTGATATACATCAAGTGCTTAAAAGAGTGCCCGTCCCATAGTGACATGGGTTATATTATATGATTTGGGAAAAGACATCAAGCTTCAACCAGACAGGTAAGGACAATTCTTTACACATGGAGGAAACATGGAGGACCAGATGGCCTGATTTTTATTTATTCATATATTTAATACTTCATTTTTTCACAGAATGTATTCAAATTATTTGAACAGGAGAATAAAATAAGAAAATTATATTTAAGGAAAATAATTTGTTTGAGCAGCAGGATAATTTTAAAGTATGTGAGACTGGAAAACTGTGAGATGAGGGCATTCCAGATATGATATTGATAGAGACCTGATATGCTAAAAATGGAAAAGAAGAATTGATGAGCAGAATGCTTAAAAGAAAGGATTTGGAATTGATTTTATAAGAAGCTGGTCTGGGGGGTAAAAGGAAGCTGTAAGCTAAGAACAGGACAAATGAACATGCCTTTACTGGTTCTGGGGGATTTGAAAGGGAAATTTCCTTGGTAGAGAGATTGCTTGAGTGTTGACAGATTAAATTCAAATCAAAGCAGATACATCCCACAAACATGTAAAACTAAAGTATCTGTTTGCCATCAGAACTATCCAGTCAGGGGCACCTGGGTGGCTCTGTCATTAAGTGTCTGCCTTCGGCTCAGGTCATGATCCCAGGGTCCTGCAATCAAGCTCCGCATCAGACTCCCTGCTCCGTGGGAAGCCTGCTTCTCCTTCTCCCACTCCCCCTGCTTCTGTTCCCTCTCTCTCTGTGTCTTCTCTGTCAAATAATAAGTAAAAGAAATATCAAGTCAGCAGGTAGAGTTTTTCCAATTCTTCTCAGGGGTTATGTTGAGTTTCTGAGAGTGGACAGCTCTGAGAAAGCCCTGAGAAGAGATTCTGAGGTAGTAAATCTGAAGTGAAAAGCCAAACATAGAGATGCATTGATTGTTTCACCCAAAAGGAGCAGTTCTATAATTGAAACTGAAAGTGAATCATGATATATAGGCAACAGTGTGCCATTGGGGTGGGAGTATACAATCCGAGTCAGACAGTCCTGAAATGAAATGCAAGCTTAAACACTTACTGAGCATACTATTTTAAGAAAGCTACCACTCTTTGCCCAATTTTGATTTCCTCATCTATATGTTATCCTAACACCCAGTAGTGGGTCAGGTTGTGCTCCTTTGAGCAGGAGACACTTGACCTTCCATCTAACAGAGAATTTTCCTTATCTTCCCCGTAGGCAGAGCCCGTCCTTATCTACCATCGTTGTCCCACCTCACCCCTAGCCCGTGAGTGGCTTAAATGTGACATGTGATGAGTGCTGGTCAATGAGAATTAAAGGGAAGCCTTCTGCAGGAGTACTCGAAGAGGCTTCTTCTGTCTTCAATACTGGCACCAAAAAAAAGAGGTGATTTCGTTTTCTGCCTCTGGACATTTGTACATGAGGGCTATGATATGTGACGCAGTTGCTGCTTACCATGCACATTGGGAGCTCAGAATGGCAAGCAAAAATTTAGAAAAAAACCTGGCTGAAGAAATGATTTAATCTTTGAACTCATCCTAGAACTGCTCTATCATCACTGGACCACTTTCGTTACAGAAGATTAAAAAACAAAAATCCATGCAATTTTTTTTTTTTTAGACACATTGAGGTTTGCATTTCCTGTTGTTGAAACCCTTCCTAGAGACGCCTGGGTGGCTCAGTCAGTTAAGTGATGCCTTCAGCTCAGGGCATGATCCCAGGGTCTTGAGATCCAGCCCATGCAGGGCTCTCTGCTCAGCGGGAGTCTGCTTCTCCCTCTCCCACCTGCTGCTTCCCCCTGCTTGTGCACTCTCTCTCTAAAATAAATAAGAAAAATTTTTAAAAAAGAAAAGAAAAAGAAACCCTTCTTAACTGCCACGTCTTCCAAGTATTCACAGCCCCTACCTGCCACCTTCTCATTCTTTCTATCATGGTTTGTTTCATTCCAGTACTTTTTTAAATATTCTTTTTTCTTTTTCCCTTTCTTCCTAATCTATACTGAAATAAAACCAAGAATGTGATCTTAGCCGGGAAAACAGCCTCAACCGAAATTTACTTGCAAGTAACAAACAATGGCAGCTTTCCTCTTTATCTGTTTCATTAGAAAATAATCAATTTCTTGCATTAATTCAAATACCAGAGGGAGCAATAACTGCATTAACTAAAGACCTTTCTGGTTCAAGGATTTTATCTATTTTCCTGAGCCATAAAGTTATCTTCAAATTTAATTACCTGCTGCCCATTGACAGTTGACAGCTGTTAACCAAGGAAGATTTACTTAGGAAGTGCCCTGTTAGAAACCTAGAAGCCAAGGTTATTTTGTTTAAATGCTATTTAAATTACTGTTAGTTAGCCATAACTGAACTCTGGAGCTTGGGAAAAAAACAAAACAAAACAGACTTTTTTTTTTTTTAGAATAAAGAGATGAGTTCAAAGCATTGAGGATTTTTATCTATAAAAAGAATGACTGAAGAATCCATCATTTTGGTTTAATGCAGATCCAACATAAGTCAAATGAATGATTCAGTGATTTGGTCATAGTAAAAGAAAATGATTTAATGATTTGGCTAGTGAGAAGGAAATCACTATTTCTGGTCTTTCATCTAAACAAGTCAAAGAAATCACCGTCCTTTTACTTCTCTAAATCTTAACAATGATGTCATCGTTTTTGTAAGTGTTGGAGGTAAAACTAGTTGTGTTGTTTCTCAGAACATGCTCAACAGTTTGAGAAGGAACCTTAGCTGAGAGTATGTAGTATTAGAAAATGCAGTGCCCCACAAAGGGCAGTGTAGGTCTCTAAGTCCCTGGGAAAATCTCCTGGGAAACAGTATTTAAAAAAAAAAAAAAAAAGCATGCTTCTATCCTGAAATCCACATTATTGTAGAGTTCTGTGATGGAAAATTACTGTAATGCCTTCCATGCCAATGCTCCCCAAGGGAAAATTTGCAGCACAATATGCTTACCTGAAATTCATGTATTGACATGGATTTTCCTTTGTAATAGAAACTACCAGGAGCCTTGAGAATTTCACCAAGGTTGGGAGAATAATACATTCCTCCAAAATATAAACCCTAGCAATATAAGCTTCTGGGTTCACTTTAATATAGTCAATATATTGCTGTAGCAATTACAACATAATTTAATATACAGTAATATATTCTGTCTATAAATAACACTATCTCTAACCACACAAGAACTAACTTTTGTTCTCTGTCGAACTAGTGAGAGATCTTAACATTTCTGTGGTGACTAAGTCAATAAAAACTCATTCATGCTCTGAGAAATGTGATCTTGGTGGAGGGTGGCGAGTCCTTCTTTCTCATGAACAATATGTATCTGTTAAACTATTAAGTAGGGGAACTCATTTGTTCAGAATACTACATTATCTTTGGCCTTTTATAAATGACAAGTACAAGATTACTTGAGTGAAAATCAATTCCCAGGGTCTCTCTATTAGAAGCATATGCTATGGTTACTTATTAATTATATTTAAAGTTCATGATGTGTTATTAACTTATGTGTTCAATACATACATATTGAGCCCTTATCACAGCCGACTAGACACTGCTCAAATAAAGGCCACAAATATGAAGATCCCAGGCCCTCACAACAATTCCAAATCTTATCTTACATTCTGTTATTCTGTTTGGCTAGCCCACCGTGACCTTCTCAACTTAAACCTTAGCTATCCCCCAGGCAGAATGCGCATCTACAGATTTCAAAGTAAATCCTTAGGTTATCTTTTACTTCAGAGCTATTGCTAGTGACAGGATAATTTCCTCTCCAGAATGTCTTATCTCAGAAGAATTTTAAGTAGTACCGGCTCAAATGACCCATCCTCTCCCTAAGGCTCACTGTTTTTGAAACTGGGTTAGAAAATGAACTTCACCGGTCCCTTTAGGACAAACAAGCAGATAGAGACAAGAGCAGTCAAACTTCACCAGAATGAAAACATACCTCCTAATTCCTAAAGCAAAGAGAAGTTAGAAGGCATGTTGTTAAAACCACATTTGCTTAAAAATAATAGCCCCTAATAATCACCACGTGTGGGCTTACCAGTAGGAGAAATGGTTTCAGGTATTTATAAACTTATTTCATTTAATTGGCATTCAAAGCCTTTGTGTTAGGCCTTAATGTTATTCCTGTTCCACACATAATGAAACTAAAATTCAGAGAATTTGAGCAATCTAACCAAGGTCACAGGGTAATGAGTAGAAGAGGCTAGAGCCAGGATTCAAGGCAAGGTGAGTTCCTTAATCCGTGAATTCAGTTGAATATCCTCGTTTTTTCAAATTGGACAGACTTTAACACTATTTGTTGGGCTTCCAGCATGTTCTCCCTGTACATATGCAGTTGCACCTCTGCAATAACAAACGTAGTGTAAGAAATGCCTCTGAACCTCAAATTGTCTTTGCTAGTTTGAGGAGCATGGCAGGGGGTGAGGGGAAGGGATGACCACACTCCAAACAACTTGAGAATGATCAAAAATTCTCAGGGATGCTGTTCTTACTAAGCCATCATACGAAGTCTGAAAAAGGCTACTATGAAAGTGAGATGAAAAGAGTCAAACATAATTTCACGTAAAGGTAAAAAGATCTACTTCTCTGTGTTTTTGGATGGATGGGCATGATTAGCTAAGTGGAAGAGAATTGCCACCTGGATGAGAGAAGGAACAAGGGAAACAGTTTTATTCAGTGAGCCTGGCCAGGGATGGGTAACAGTGAATACAGACTATCTCCCAGGAGTTGTGTCAGAGGGAAAATTAGCCAATATCCAGAAGCCTTTAAGAAGGATGGTTCTCACTCTAGCTTGCCCTAGATGGTACAGCTTGTGGCTGTTTTTCCAGCAAAATTATCTATAGTGCCTCTTTTGTACTCTGAAAGGATTCATGGTTTGGATGTTGAATTATATGGTCACTCCACTTTTAAGACCCTTTCTCTTGTGTGACACGGCTTTCCATTACCTTTAGAATAACATCTAATATTCTTTGTGTCCTTACAATGATCTGGTTAGAGATTACCTCACTAAAATTCACTCATCACTTTCTGCCTCTTTTCTTTGTGTTTTCACCCTTCTGACCTTCTTTTCGCATTTTCAAACATACCTTTCTCCTTTCTGCCTCAGGGCCTTTGTACATGTTCTTCCTCCTGCCATTTTCTAACACCCACTCATAACTCAAGCAGTAGTTTCCATGTAACTTAAATTGGATGCTTCATAAAGGCTTCCTTAATCCTCTAGATGAGGTTATGTCTCAGGTCTGTTGATATGTGCTCAATTACCCTTTGTGGTTTTCTCTTAAAGACTGCTTAGAAGATCACTTGAAATGTTCTAAAATACCATGGAGTAGAGGGTGGGGGGGACTACACTCTATGACTTGCTAATACCATCTCTGTATTCTGTATAACTTTACAGCTGGAACTGCGTCTGAATACAAGACAGAGTTCTTTGTCCATTCACATTCTATGCTTTTTCCTTCTATATTGAGTCTTAGGATCTTTTAATCTTGATGAGTTAAAAATTATGAAAATGAGGGGTGCCTGAGGGGTGGCTCAGTCAGTTAAGTGTCTGACTCTTGATTTTGGTTTAGGTCATGATCTCAGGTTCCTGTGATCAGCCCCAAATCAGGCTCCATGGTGGGCATGAAACCTGCTTGAGAGTCTCTCCTTCCTCTCCCTTATCCCCTTTCCCTCCCCTCCCCCACTTGCATACACTCCCTCAACTTCTCTCCAAAAAAAAAAAACAAAAAAAAAAAACCTCTCCCTCCCCCTCTGCTTCTCCCTCCACTCATGCTTTCTCTCTAAAACAAAAACAAAAATATGACCAGAGCCAATAAAATGAGAAAAAAAATGCTATCAAATTTCAAAAATTCAGGCTTACGTGATTATAATGTATTCCTATTAAAGGGTAAGGTGTATAGGGGGGAGAAGGTAGAATCATTTTTGGAATTAGCCAACTGGGACTAAAGTTCTAGGCTCACCATTTGTTGATACAGGGTTTGATTTGTCCCCCTTCCCCCAAACACTCCCTTCTACCCACCCCAACCTTGGCTCTATTATCCACAGAATAAAAGGAAGAATGAGATTATAAATGAGAATGATCTCTAATGTTCCTTGCAGCAATAAAAATGTCCATGAAAATAATTCCTTTTCCACTGTTTATAAGTATTACCTACTGTTGTAGAATATCTGTAAAGCTAATGTAATCTTTCACATTACCATAAATCTCACAGGAAAAAAGGTTATGTTTAAAAACATATCTTAGAAATATGACCAAAGAAATACAACTGTGTTTTTCTGGAAAAATTAAGCTAAACCAAAAACTAAGGCATTCCTTTCCCCTACCTAAAGCATATTCAGTTTGTGTTGTATACTTCAATCAACTGGAGCATTACAAACTCTGACCTCCCTTCCTCTAAGCTCACTTGGGAGACAGGAAAGCACACTTCAAGGATGTTAGGTGCCAATCTCTGGCTCCTTGTATGGGAAGTGGTGGCTAGATTCTATCTCAGGGTATGAAGAATATACAATTGGGAAATAGTTAAGATGTCTTGAGAGTCTCTGAACTAGAAGGAAGTAACTTCTGGAAAGTAGAACCAAATCTGAATCCATTGTTAAGCTGTAGAGGACAGCATGAAGGAGCTGAGCCATCATTTTCATCACTGGTGTCCCTACTGTCAGGAAGGCCTCAGTTTCAAAGTGTCCACTTGAGATGTAAACAAGGGAGATAACTTGTAGAGGAGGAAACACTTCATCTGACACCTCCTTTCTACAACTCTTGACACTTCTGGAAAAGCTGCCTTGGGGCAAGGTATTCAAAACCATCAGTCCAAGGTAATTAGCAAAACAAAAGCAGAAATGCAACAAGAGAAAGCCAAAAACAAAACAAAACAAAAAAACAACTAAGGGGATATAATAACAATTGGAGAATGGTATAAATTAGTATATAATATAATATAATGCTAATATAATAACAAATATAGTATTATGCTATCATTACAATTATATATGTAGAGATTTGAAGATACGGAAAACATTTTTCATGCTATTAAGTTTTAAAAGCAGGCTATAATATGAAAACAACTGTTAAAAATTATTCACAGAAAATAAAGAGTAAGAGGACCTATTTTAAAATATTAGTGCTAAAAAGCTTCTGATGGTGATACATAGAAATTTAAAAACAAGAAGACAATCCCTCAAACCAACATGTGTACTGTGGGCAGGGGCGAAGAGCTAACATGGTATATCACACCAGCGAAATCCCAGAGCACCCAGAATACAATATACCCCACTCCTCCATGATAATCCCCAAAGTGATCACACTGGATACATTATATGGAAAGATTTTTACAGAAGCATTTAACACTTGTCTGTCACAAAATTTGAACTGGGTATTGGTTTTCCACACTTTGAAACAAAACTTCCTTGGGATATCTTGTAGCCTTCTAGTGAGAACTTCCAGTCAGCCCCCTTGATTGTAGCGAGAGTAGTGGGAGATTCCATGTGCAAGGTGAGTTTCTTGTCACTTTTCACCCCCATAAAATTCTGTAAACTTCACGCCACGGGTCTCTAGGACACAATGCTTACCTTTTATATCATACAGTAGGCTCTATACAAAATTGAAATATTCTTTGTGATTGTAAGGACCTTTTAGCCAGAGGCTTCCATTAAGGTTAAAAAATAACCTTGTTGTTTAACCCTTAAACTCTCCCTGCTCCCCTTCCCCCAGGGGACTTACTGAAAAACAAGTCCTGGAAACCAGCCCCAGGTAATAAAGCCCAGATACAAGTATGGGTCAGAACAGGTAGAGACATCCGATCAGTGGGGAGTTGCATACTGTCTCCCTAGCTACCAAGGAGTATGGGCCCTGCCCTTTGGGAGCCTTTTGGGCGCCAATTCTAACCAAGGTGTGATAGGCTGGGTCAAATGTCTACTATAGGGTAAATTGTAATTCAATTGGTCACTTAGCATCACTGTGCAGCTTTCTCTGTGTGTTACAATTTCATTGGCTACCTGTGCGTGGCCAGGCCCAACCGCATGGCCTTTGCCCTTAAAAGCTAGTCTGTGACACAGAGAAGGGTCGCCCTCTCTGTAAGAGGCACGGCCCTGGGCAGTCAGTCTGATTCTTGATGCCTGGCGTGAAATAAAGCTTTGCTTGACCTTCACTTTATATCAATCTTTCTCCTTTAATCACGGACCCATTATTGGGGGACCTAACAGTGATGTATATTTATTCAGTTATCCAATAGATAGTGTGTAAGCCAGGGCTAGGTAAAAAGATAAACATTCCTGATCTCCTTAAAGTGGATAGTGCAAAATGGAGGGACACTAACAACTACAGCATTAGACGATGACTCAGGGGCACCTTGGTGGCTCAGTTGGTTAAGCATGGGTCTCTGGGTTTTGGCTTAGGTCATGAACTCAGGGTTCTGAGATCAAGTCCCTCCATCACCGCTGGGCTCCACGATCAGCACAGAGTCTGCTTGAGATTCTCTCTCTCCCTCTCCCTGCCCCTCTTGCTACTGCTCTCTCTCTCTCTTTCCAAAATAAATAAAGAAGTCTTAAAAAATAATGATAACTCGGAAAATTAAGGCAGAACTGAAGGAAGGTGAAGTCTTCCTGGAAATAACAAGGAAATCTTAAACAGAAGGAAATGCTTGACCTTACATCTTCATTTTATGTCTTCATTCAACAAATACTAGTTGAGGCACTTTATCTATTAAACTAATAATCACAGTGATAAATGCCAACATTTGCCAAACACCAAGAAAGTGTGGTAAAAGACAGGATAAGTGTTTAAGGCAAGGGCAGCTGCTTTGCATCAGGAGTCAGAAAAAGCTGCAGTAGCCAAGTGTCATATAAGCCGTGACCTGAGGAATAAATATGGGTTAATAAAGAAACATTTTCCAGGGAGTAGAAAGAGCTTAAATAGAAGCCCTGAGATGGGAGATTCAAGGATAATCATAAGTTTTTGGAGTTGATAAAGAGGAGGAATTGGGCAGGCTTTGTCAAGCAGAAGTAAGGAATCAACCAACATGGAAAAAAGCAAACTTCTTGGATGTCACACAAGCAACAGGCAATGATGCAAACTCCTCATGTATCAAACCAAAATGGTTGATTTTTCCAAAGCTGCTGAAGGTGCCAGTGGAAAAAAAAATCTGAGCAAGTGCAGGACATGATCACTGACAAGTTTGTTAGATAAATTCTGCTACTAAAGAGTTCTCAAGGGCAAGATTATTTTATGACGCAATATTGAGTGAGTGAAGTAGAATAAAAATATTTGCATAACTAAACTATAAGATGTCCGCATGGAAATACATACGCATAGACAAAAGTCTTGGAAAATATTCAGCTTGTTAATACTCTTCTTCATGATGTGCTCAGTTAAAAATAAGAGTCTGATCGTACTGAGGGCTTAGTTTAACCTTGTGTCAGTTTAAAGAAATATAATTATCTTTAATCAAGAGTCAGGCCGTGCAAACTCTCTCTACAGACCTTTATGATTTAAATATATTCTCATACAGGAATCTGGAGTCACTGCACCTAACAAAATGCTGAGAGCTACGAAAAAGAAGAAATAGCAATTATCACTAACTGGAAAACGGCTGTATATTGCCAAAATTTTTTGATCTCCAGATTCTTTCAGGATGGACCACACACAACTTTCAGTAAGACAGACATAGACAGACTATTTGGATTTTAATAACCCAGCACCCCCACCAACCAAAATTCTTGAACTCGGCTTTCACTTGACGCATTCTTAAACCCATTTTCATTTGCACACAGAAAAATATCATAAACTGTATACAGTAAACTCTCAAATCTAAAGAACCAGGCTTCATGAACAAAGAAATAAAGAGATGTTTTCCTAAAGAGACAGCTATTTTATCTAAACATTATTTAATTCAGTGTGACTCATTGTTTAGCCAAGTTACTGCATTTGGCTTCAAAACAGAGAAACAAGTTGGAGAAATGTAGGGGACAGTAGAGACATGTTCATTTCACTTTAAACACATTCGCTAGTCCTTCAGTGCCGAAGCCTCCTTTTCTCCTTTCTTCTTGTATCTCTCTCCCCTGACATTGTCTAAAATACAAGGTCAGTGACTCTCAGTGCTCAGCTGCTGGAGAAGAGATTTAAAGGGAGTCCTCGGGAGTGTGCCTTTACATAGTAATAGAGCTCCCCTTTGATTCTTTTCAAGAAAAACACAAAGGATCGGACCACATTTCCTGCAGCTTTGAAAAGCTTAAGACTCATCATGTATACAATGGCTTGCATATACAATGTATACACAACACATTTCTCTTTTCTTCATCCTAGACCTGGAAACCATTCGCTTCCAAATTTCACAGGACTGTATTTTGAGATGGAGTGGGTGCGGCATCATTCAATCTTTCACAAGAGAAGATCACTGTTGGCACTTTTCTGCTTTTGCTCTGGAAACAAAATATTTATCATTCCTGGAGGCACTTCAAGGAGAATAGCAGAATATGGACTCAAAGTGTATGTATTTTACAAAATGCTATTGCCTCCACGAGGGAAGCATTAGCCAAGACTGTCTCTTTAATTTTCAGGGTACAAGTAAAATCGTTCTGTGGAAACAAGGCACACTTAAAAGAGGAACTGACAAGCTATGGGAAACCAAAAGTTTGACCTGAGTATTAACAGCTCACAGTTGTCTTTTTAACGTGGAGGGAAGTTTCAGTCCACTGATTTATAGCCAGTTTTCCTCCCGAATTTCAAAGAGCAAAACATATTTACTAGACAAAGCGACAGGTGCAGATAGTTGGGATGGTGTTATTTGAGGGATTTCACATTACACAGTTCAAGTGACTTAGCAAGATTAAGTGAAACAAGCCACTTTGTGCCCTAAAACCAGAAGAGTGGATAAACAGGTTTCTAGTTAGGCATTTGCCTTTAGTTTTTCTTCATCAAAGAGACATACAGGTTGTATCTCTATAATTTTAAAGCTTTGCAAGTTTTATTACTCATAAATAATGAATGTAAGAATAACCAAGACTGTCTTTTAACACCCAAGTGGAAAATTAATTCAAGTTAGTACAATTCAAGTCCAAAAATCATATTAACCTAACACAGAGAGATAATTAAAATGAAACTCTTTTTTATTTGTTTGTTTGCTTTGTTTTTGTGTCTCTCTTCTTTTTTTTAACCTAATGCATCTCTAGAAAAAAGTCTGACGTATAAAGACAGATCTATGCTCAAATCTTGGCACTGCATCTGTCTAGTTATGGGGCTTTGGGATTAGTGCCTAAGTACTCGCACCTGAATGATGGAAGTAATACCTATCTCATGGGACGATTATGCTAATAGAACGAGAAAATGTGTGAAGCACCTCAAGCATAGAAGCTCTCACATGGTCTCCATACCAAGATGAGAGTTTCAGTTTTAAACAGGTTATTTGTACACTGTCTTAGCTTTAGGCCATTACTCTGCAATTGTTTTCTGAGCTAATCCTGCTAAAATGACATCTGTGAATTAATGTCTAATTTATATTGAAGTATAATTTGCGTACCAATTAAAAAGTTAGGATGTTTCCAAGTTCTAGCAAAAATAATTCTCAGATTCCATCACAAAAGCAAATGATTTTTTAAAGATACAAGTTTTCTTCATCTTTTTGCAGTCTGCCTCTCTTAAGTTACCACTCATGCTACCTTCCACCTATTGAGAATATATGAAGTACCTACCAATTTAATAAAAAAGTTTACACTGTCTTATTTAATCTTCACAGCAATCCTACTGTTTTCTGCAATAGATGAAAAAAATAGTGGATGAACCTTGGCTAACTTTTTCCCTAGTTTTGGATATAAGTCTGTGTGTCCCATAGTCCATGGTTCCTAGTCTTCATGGAGGATGAGAACACACTCAGCTGGAAGACTTGGTCTCGGTCACTTTTCTCTGGGTAGAGCATTGGTTTTCAAATTTCAATATACACAGAAGAGATGTGTAAATTGCTTATTAAGAATAAAAATTCATAGGAGTAAAAATAGTTCCTTCCAGAAATATTTATTCAGAGAGTCTTTTCAGATCTCTCTGTTGAACATACCAAATCTGTGATAGTACCCGGGTTATTGACAAGGAGATTAACCAAGATCTTCCCAGGGTTGCCTCCTTCTTACAATTCAGACCTTAACTGGCACTAGTCCAAGACATACCTGTGCTCGCTTTACCTAAAGAATGTCCTCCCAGGGGCGCCTGGGTGGCTCAGTTAAGTGTCTGATTTTGGCTCAGGTCATGGTCTCAGGATCCTGGGATTGAGCCCTGCATTGGGCTCCCCACTTAGCAAGGAGTCTGCTTCTCCCTCTCCTTCTGCCCCTCTCCCTGCTTGTTCTCTCTCTCTCTAAATAAAGCTTAAAAAAAAAAAAAAAAACCGCCCCTCCATATTATTCTCTATGTTGTAGCCCTATTCTATTATCTTCAAGTGCTTAAAATTTTTTCCGGCCTTAAATCTCAAATTTATTTTAAATATTATGCTGTTTGGGATAGAATTAATATCAATATGTGACTAGAACTGTTTTTGGAATCTATGCATTTACATGTGAATTTTTGACAATTACTTTTTAAAATATCATCTCACAAAGAACTCCAGATCTTCCAAAAGATGAAATTGTCTTTCTTCACAAAGATTTGTTGTGAAGATTAGAGATAATTTATACTTTGGTCCAATTCTCCTCTTCCCACAAAGAATTTGGAGAGTCTCAAAAATGCATGAGATGGAAACACTGGTGCAGAAAAGCTTTCTCCCCAGTTTTTGGTAAAGAAGATCCCTAACTGATATATAAATAAGATCCAAAAATTCATGAACAAGCTAATTATTTGAGATTTAAAACTAATTTTTCTGGGGCGCCTGGGTGGCTCAGTGGGTTAAAGCCTCTGCCTTCAGCTCAGGTCATGATCCCAGGGTCCTGGGATCGAGACCCACATCGGGCTCTCTGCTCAGCAGGGAGCCTGCTTCCTCCTCTCTCTCTGCCTGCCTCTCTGCCTACTTGTGATCTCTGTCTGTCAAATAAATAAATAAAATCTTAAAAAAAAAAAAAACAAAAAAAAAAACCACTAATTTTTCCTTTAAAAGAAACCATTGTTATAAGTGGGACTGAGGTCCACAGTTCTCCCTTGCAAAAAAAGCCTAGCTATCATATTAATATTACTAATAATGATATCGAAGCAAATATATGTCTGATATTATTTTCTAAGATTTTACATAAGTGACCATTTATCTTCATTATGGTCCTACAAGGTCTATAGTGGTCCTGTGTGTGGTCAGGCGTCAGGGTAAATACCCTCCTTGTCTCATCCTGTGTTATCAAGGAAAATTACCTAATTCTTTGGAGCCTAAATTTACTTATCTATCAAATGGGGATGATGAAATCATATATCTAAAGGGTTTGTTAGGATAAATTAATATATTAAAGTAGTTAGAACAGTTACAGGCACATTATATTGCTCATAATGTAGTAGTTGCTCTCATTTTCTTATTTTCAGGGGAATAATAGCAATATCCTCCAGGAAGGTCAGACATCTTTCTCAAGGTGACACAATGGGAGAAGACTGAAACTTGGTCTTTCTGTCCCCAGAGCCACTGTCCTTTACAACTCACCATACCATCTTTCTATATTGTCAGGGCACCACCCCTTGAACTCTACCTGACTGCCAATAGACCAAGTCTTTTTTTTTTTTTCAAAGATTTTATTTATTTGACACAGAGAGAGAGAGAGAGAGAGAGAGAGAGATCACAAGGAGGCAGAGAGGCAGGCAGAGAGAGGGGGGAAGCAGGCTCCCCGCTGACCAGAGAGCCCGATGCGGGGCTCGATCCCAGGACCCTGAGATCATGACCTGAGCTGAAGGCAGAGGCTTAACCCACTGAGCCACCCAGGCACCCCTAGACCAAGTCTTTTTAAGGAAATGCATGCAAAGTGCTAATCGAGCACATCACCGCAATAATTTTCAAGATATAATTTATATATACATATAAAATATGTATGTAATATGTATTTTTTATGTGTGTGTGTGTATTATAGCCACCATTAAAATATCACTTTAAATCTCTGTATATGTTTTGTTAAAACATCTTTGTCAAAGCATTCCACTCCTATATGCTTAAGGAGCAGAACTCACCAAACGAAATCAGAAACTCAATGACATATCAGTGAGAAATTGTTCTTGTTCAGTCTTGAGTAGGAGCTCCTGAACCCTGCCTGTCCAACATTTTCCACTTCACTGTTTACAAAGCACAGATGTACTACTCAACTTTTTATTCCCAGTCCATGAAAGGTTTGTGCATTGCAACTGTTTCCTCACATAAACTGGAAACTATTATGAGGCAAAAACTGTCAGGAAGTTTAAAAATGGGAAACAAAATGTAATCTTCCTGTAATCTTCCCTGCAGGTACTAAAAAGGGGACAACATCCTTTATGGCATCTTTAACTTTTTTAAAACATAAACTTCCTGAGTCTTCTTAGTTGGACACCACTAAACCAACTGCTACTGCAAATACCATAAAAATTGAAAAATAAATCATGTCTCCTAGTGACCTACAGTCTTCAAGGGGAGATATAGTACATTCATTGAAATATAATACAAGGCAGTAGAAAATAACTGTCTTTAAAGACAGGCATAGAATGACACAAGCATCTATCATCCAACCTATAAACCAGGATATCATTTTCAGTTCCTCCCTCACAATCAATTAGTTGTTGAGTGTTGCTGATTTATCTCTAAAATTTCTCTCGAGTCTGTCCTTTCTTCTCCATCCCAATTATCACTCTTTAATTCTATACACTTGTCATGCCATCTCTGACTGGATAATAGCATAAAATGGATAATTACTCTTCTTGTCATTAGTCTTATCCCTTGTTCAAATATTTACTGAATGTTGGGGAAACATGGGCACTATGAGGCATTCTTTGTTCTGGGTGGTAGGGATACAAAGACCCTAATCTACAAATCAAGTGGAATTCTCACATCAGTTTCCTGTATCCACTTGAGTTAACTATCATCCAAAAGTTAAGTATAACCACATCTTTTACACACACAGCACTCCAGTCCCACTTTAAATCTATTCAGTGACTTCCTATTTCCTAACCTGATTATTCTGAGTTTGTTAGAAGCTGTGGGACACTAAGAATCTAGCAAATTTTCGGGGCTTTCTTTTTCTCAAAAATTTCATATGTGATTAAAGTCATAAAGTATTGTATGCAACTTTAGGATGTCACTGATACCTTGGAATTCATTCAAATACCCCATTTTCAATGAGGAGGCTCCATGCACCCAGGTTATAAATCTCCCATCTAAAGGGAAAATTCCATGCCTACAAGTTTGCTAAGTAAGGCTTCTGATGACTTAACCCTTTCTTACTTCCTCAACCTTAACATCTGGTATTTCCTCCTTGATCTTTTTGTTTCTGCAGTTGAGCTACCTGTAGTGTCTGACAAAAACATCTTACTACCTTATGATTCTCAGCTATGTTCACATTAGTCTTCTTTGTCTTATCTGCCTGGCTAACTTTTCCATGTTTTTAAGGCTTAACTAATCATATAATTTCTATAAAGTCTTTCCCAATTCTCATTTTTCCTCTGAGAAATGAGAATAATGACTTACCTTTATTGGTAAGATATGATTTGACTGTCACTGAGATGTGTTTTACTTACCTATATTTAATCCCTGCACCATGAGATTTATACATCGTATTCTCTGTCTTATAAAGAAACTACTGTTAGAGGAGTTAAATATGGGCTGATCCCCTATAGCTATGGAGTGGTAGAGTCATGATTGAAATCCAGAATCCAGGAAAGCTTGACTCTAAAGTTATTTCCATTATAACATTTTGAGTACACATCTATTCTCACACATATTAGACCTAATCAGACTCATTTGTCTTGAGTGTTGCAAATCTAGGCACAAAACTAGGCACTTTTTAAATTTTTATATTTCTTTTAGAAGCTTCCAGAATGCCATAAAGAGACTGGCAAACTGTACCTATTCAACGAAAATTGTTTGCATCAATCTGTAAAAGTCCTTAAATTCTCAACCCAATTTGGGAGAGGAGGGAGAAGAGAAGAGAAAGGATTATTTGTCCCAGCAGGTGGTGTTGCCTGACTTGAAGTATTTGTTATTTACTAGTCAGGGAATCTGAGGAGAGAGTGCCATAGACTAAACCTTTTCAAATGATCAGTGGTGTAGGACAAGTGCTTTTGTTTCCTTTAAAAAAATTATAATAAAAGTGAATTTCTAGACAAATGAAAATTAACAACTCCACCATATAAAATAAAAGCCTAGATGTCTTCACATTCAATGCAGTAGACCATATTCTGTCAAATGGCTATACTATCATTTTCTCTATTTACTACATTGTGGACTGGTAACAACTGTTGGCATTCTCTGTCAGTTATGGAGGACTATGCCTGAATAGCATTGGTACAAACAAGTTTTTTTTTTTCCCCTTTTCTAAAAGTAGTAAGAGTAAATTCACTTGGCGTTCTCATTTTGCTTGTGCAACAATTAGGACAAACAATGAATGGGTAAACAATGTACTCTGTCAACAAGGCTCCTAGTACTGAACACTTTACACAGAGCTAACTGAAGCAGCCGGTCTCAGAACTACTCTTGCTACAAATAGTCAGGTGGCACTGTGGAAGACATTTACTAGAAAAAGAATCAGTAGCAGACAAACAACAATCATGTTCTTATAACCAGCTTTTTACTCTTACACATATCATCTAACTCAGTCTTAGTTTTTGCATCTGTAAATAAAAGAGTTGAACCAATTAATAAGGTCCTTTCTAGCATTAGTCTTTTCCAACTTTTAGACTTTCTAAAACAACCCTTAATCTCTACCTGAAATAAACTTAATTCTTTCTAATTTAATCTATAATAGGCTTTTTCTTCCTCCCCAATATTATTTTCACTGCTACACATGCAACTAATCCTAGTATCTAAGAAGCAGTTACAAAATTTCTGAGCAATGCCCAAGCACATGTATTTAACTAAATTTCAATTTGTATATTTCTAGTTCCCCCTGATTTAATAATGAGAATAAAAACATAACTAATGCTTGGGAAAATAAAAAAACATTTCAAGTAATATTTTGGATTTTGACTAAACTATGCCGCCTGTTTAGTCTCATGACTTAACTTGAAGCTCTAATTTTTGACCTTAGCAAATCATATATTCTCTCTCTCTCTTTTTTTCTTTAGGAAGTCGTATATTCTCTTGATTAAAATCCTACATCTATCAAGAGATCCCTATATCTATCTAGTACACAATTGTGCATTAAGTCAAGCAACTTAAAAATTATTATTTATTAGGTGATAACTTTACTACCATCATGTGTCCATAGCCTAGACATAGACTAGCATTCAAGGTCAGGTCATGGGTCACTGTCAAATGATTCTTCTCTTAATACATTGAAAAGAAAAAAAAAAAAAAGATAGCCTCCATTAGGTAAGTCTAAAACAACTTCTTAGTACCAACCTTTTTATACTTTTTGATGTTTTATTCTCTAAAGGATTTCTCTCTCTATTCCTCTGGTAAGTATATTTAGAAAACAGGCAAAATACTCCAAGTCCAATTTTTTTTTCTTTCAAATCAAACTTCTTTCTGATCAGCCTTTTATCTTATTTTATCATTTCTTTCTTACATATCATTTCGAAGCAGCCTATGTAGTTTGTAGAATGTAGTCATTTTCATCCCATGTTTTCCTTTCATTTTTTAAATCTATGATGGATCTATTCATGATGATTTTGTTGTGGAATCTAGATCAAGGAATTCTTTTTCTGACTCTGGAATCCCTCTAAACTGAACACAATCTCTTGCAGAAGAGATGATAAAATCACTTCAGCACGCTACCATTACTATGTTTTACAGTAACACACATTTCTTAAACTAAAAAGTTTTACTCCTTCTTTAACCCAGCATTTGAATGTCATACAAAACATCATTTTGCAGATAAGTTTCCAAATTTAGCCTTAAAAATGTCTATCTAATTCCACCATGAGGAGATAATTGCTTAATCTCTTACGGTTAATATTCCCCATGAAAAATAATACAAGAATGTTTATTTAGCCTTTATTTTATATCATTTATAAACAGCTTTTCTACCTAAAATTTCAAACCAGAGTAGTAGCAAGACTAAGTTTTACTAATGGTGGCAATTAAAGAACTTTTGATGCTTTTGCTGATAGACACATACAAAGAAAAATTACTATTGCTGAAAAAATACTTTTCCCTGATTTTAAAGCCTTAATGTATTTTTCAAATTTATAGACTACGTATTACTTTTATCAAGGTCTCTACTCCATGTATAATAAAAAATTGCATGCCTGAAAATACATTTTCTTAAAGGGGGATGCTGCTGAATATAGTGGATAATAATGTGCCTTTTCATAATAGTTTTGCAAAGAAAAAAAAACAAACACTATAGATGAGGGTATAGAGTAATAGATACTCTCAATTTCAACTGGTTCAAGTATAAATTTGTATACTCTTTCTGAAAGGCAGGCCAATCATAGATTGAAAAGTTAGACAAGAATTCCCTTAGAGAATAATAGGAAACACTACCTTCATGGCCTTGGAATAGGTAGATTTGTTAAAAAGGGCTAACAAGTATAAACCAGAAGAAAAGAACAATGAATTGGAATACATTAGATTTGGAATCTCCATTTATGCAACAGTAAGACTGCTAAAAAGAAAGCCCAATGGAAGAATATCTGTAAACTCTTATAACCTACACAGGGCTGATATCCAGAATGTATAAAAGAACTCCTGAAAAGCAGGAGGAAAAATATAACCTAAAATAAAATGTGCAATGTCTTGAAATAATTGCCCTAGAATATATTCAATTAAATAACAAATATTTGAAAAAGTGCCCAAAATCATTAGTCATGCAGAGAACAGAAATTAGAACTATGAGATACCACTGTATACCACTACCTAAATGTTTCATCTTATTAAAAAAAAAAAAATTAAAGACAGTAATTTTCAAGATTTGGCAAGGATATATAGAACAAATGGAATTTCCATCTACTTCTAGAAGGAATATAACTTTGTAATAACCACTTTGGAAAATAATTTGGCTTTCTCCACTTCATCTGAACATACACATACTATGTGACCCAGCAATCCAATTCTTAGGTATGTGCCAAAACACATGTATATGAAAGTTCACAGCAGCTTTATTCATGATAGCCCCAAACTGGAAAAGACATAAATGTCTACAAACAGGAAAATGGATAAACACTGTATTTTCCTACAAGGGGTAGTACTCAGCAATCAAACAAACAAAACTGAACTACTTCTACTTATAACAATGTCAACGAATCTCTCAAACAAAATATTAAGCACAATAAGACAAAAATAAAATACAAAATTCCATTTATAAAAAGTTTAAAATTAGGCAAAATTGTGCTATGATGTTAGAATCTGGGACAGGATCACATTCAGGGAGAATGAGAGGGACAAAAGAGGACACACAGATTTTTCAGTCTGGGTGAAAGTGTGGTTGCTTGGTGCTAACTCATGTGAGAACTCACTCTTACAGAGGATTTTTTGCACTTTTTCTGTACTTATGTTTGATTTGCGGAAAATTGCATTGTAAAAAAGAAGATATATTTAAATCTACCCATGCATAGTTTCTGAATCAGGCTGTGTTAGTTTTTGAGTTGCTATAGCAAATTACAATGAGCTTTGTGGTTTAAAACAACAGAATTGTATTCTCTAAGTTTTGGAGGCCAGGAAGTCCAACATCAGGATCACCAGGCTGACATGGAGCAGGACACACTCCCCCTGGATGTTCTAGAAGAAAATTATTTTGTCTCTTTCAGACTCTGGGGCTACTGACATTCCTTGGCTTTGAAACCACCTCCCTCCAGTCTCTCCGTCTGTGATCACATTGCCTTCCTTCCTCTTCTGTTTTAAATTTCTCTGTCACTGTCTTATAAGCAAACTTGTACTTGAACTTAAGGCACACCTGGATTATCCAGGATAATCTCCAGATCTCAAGAGTTTAAATTTATCCATACCAGTGAAGTCGATTTTGCCATATTAAGTAACCTTCACAGGTCCCGGGGATTAGGATGTGGCTGTCTTTCATGGAGCCACAATTTGCCTGTCATACGTAGTGCCACTGACAGTAATCAGGATGCTAGAATAGTGTGAACATTAGCTGAGAAGGGCTCACAGAGCAGGAGGGGAGACCTGCATGTTTATGGATAATGGTATCAGAACGTGTAAAGAATAGGGAGTCACAGTCCCAAACGGCCACAGAGGATGCCAGGTAATAAAGAAAAAAAATTAATATAATCCACTACTGGTAAAAACAAATGAAAATGTGCCTAAAATGGGGTACATTATTATGAAAAAAGAAAGTATCCATTTTAGCTGTTCTTAACACAGCCAAAAATCTCACCAATGAAAATCTTCATTTCAGCATTAAAAAACAAAACAAAACAAAAACGTGACTGAAAGGCAAAAATCATGGACAACTTTTGTTTGGGGTTTTTTCCACACTTCAGCAACCCTCTGCCATCTCTAAGTGCCTATGCTTATTCCCCTTATGCAGAGTTATCCAGGCTGCTAATGCAAACAACCTGACAGTGTGAGGCTGGGGGCAAAGCGTTTCACCATCACCCAGGCACTACAGCAAGACCCGGGCACAATTTCGTGGAAGCAGAAGAACCAGTTCATTACATTCCCTAGTCAGGTCTCAGAGCAATCCTGTGGAGAGTGGAGAAACTCTCATATGTCTACTCCCACATTATTGTTGCATTATTGTTATATATGCAGCTTAATCTCCGACCTTCTCAATGTCACTGGTTTGAAATGTGTGTGTATCCCCTTGGAACGTAGCTGGTGTCACTTGTTATTCACAAAGCTCTTCAAAAGAAAAGGATATTCTTTTCTGTCATCACTTTCAAAGGAAATGAAATAATTTCACTGTCTTACTCTCCACAGTGAAAACTCAGGTTATTATGTGATTTTCAAAAACGATTTTTCTCTAACTAATACAGTATGATTACAAATTAGGCATCAGGAGGATCCAGAAAAGGTTACATGTTTTTAGTGATGTTACTGAGGTTATTCTTTTAATTCTGGAAAATCATCTGTTACCCCAAAAAATGCTGTCAAAGATGACAGAAGGCCTTTCCAAGGATTCCCATCTGGTTTTTTTTGTTTGTTTGTTTGTTTGAAGTGAACTTTACAGCAGGCTCAATATGAAGTTGTACAAGAAAGCAGCTTTTGAATCCACATGGAGAGAGGAGACTTACTCTTCTTTACCTGATCCTGCTTTGGGACAATTTTCCCTTCCATCCACTTGGAGAGTTATTAAAGGAACAGCACAGGTATCTCTGTGGCCCACTAGTAGGGTCACAGCCTAAAGCTGGACCCACTGTTGGGCCAGAAAGGAACCTCTTAGTTGCTGGATCCTGAGTAAGACCAAGTATTTTTTGGGTAGGGCTGAGGTGACCAAGGTAGAAAAGAGTCACCTGGGTTTTTCAATATTTTAATAGCAGTACAGGCATATTGATACTTTTCAGCTGACTATCAGGTCTGCATCCACTGTATTAATGGGTGGCCATTTGTGCTCTTTTATACCTTTATGGAGAGGATATTTACTCAACAATTAAATCCAGTTACATTTTAGCTAATATATAACCTATTATTTGCCTAAAATAATAGCCGCTTGAAAGACCAAGACTAACTTCCATATATGTTTTCTACCAATAACATTATTTCCTGATTTTGTATTTCATTATTTTAGTGATTTGAAATTATTAAAATGTGGACCCACTGATACAACAAATTGTTTTGATATTTGGATGTAAGAAAAGACACAACCAGATATGTTGAAAATACATATTTTCAGAGTGTTGAGGGTACCACGCTCCTCCATTTTCTCTTGTTACTATATAACTGCATGTGCCCCTCTTTTGGATTTCCCTTGTCAATTCTTTTTCCATATATATTTATTTATTTGTCAGAGAGAGAGAGAGAGAAAGCATGAACAGGGGGAGGGGCACTGAGCAGGGAGCCCGATATAGGACTCCGTCCCAGGACACTGGGATCATGACCCAAGCCAAAGGCAGATGCCTAACCAACTAAACCACCCAGGCATCCCTCTGTTTCTTTACAGTGGGATTAAAATCGATAAGAAATATAATAAGCTTGTATTGATAAGAAACATTTCTCTAAGTGCTTTACATAATTAAGGATCAGCTCATCTAATCTTCAGTCTCTGTATAAGAAAAGGCACCCTGGGGCGCCTGGGTGGCTCAGTGGGTTAAAGCCTCTGCTTTCAGCTCAGGTCATGATTCCAGGGTCATGGGATTGAGCCCCGCACGGGGCTCTCCGCTCAGCGGGGAGCCTGCTTCCTCCTCTCTCTCTGCCTGCTTCTCTGCCTACTTGTGATCTCTGTCAAATAAATAAATAAAATCTTTAAAAAAAAAAAAGAAAGAAAAGGCACCCTATACTTTATCATTTAAAATGGAATTTTCCTTTAAGATTTTATTTATTCATTTGAGGTGGGGGGGGGGGGCAGCACCAGTGGTAGGGGGGGGGGGAGGGGGAGAGAGGGAGAAACAAGCTCCCCACTGAGCAAGGAGCCCAACATGGGGCTGGATCTCAGGACCCTGGGACCATGACCTAAGCTGGGCACCCCTAAAATGGAAAGCTTTTGAATGCGAAAGGGGGGAACTAGTAATAATTACTTCAGGACAACTGGTATAAATGGGGGCTATTCTTGGCAAACCAAGAGGGATGGCTACCCTATGTATGAGAACTATTTTAACTTTATATGGGTAAAGAACCTGTGGTACAAATGTTTCAAACACATGACCACAGTGCACCTGGGTGGCTCAGTCAATTAGGTGACCAAGTCTTGGTTTTGGCTCAGGTCATGATCTTGGGGTAATGAGACTCGGTCCTGCACTGGGCTTCATGCCTGTGATTCTCTCTCCCTTTCCCTCTGCTCCTTCTGCTCGTTCTCACTCTCTCAAATAAATCAATAATCTTAAAACAAAAAACAAAAAACAACAACAATAACAAAAAAACACGTGTCCACATTCACGGCATCTATAAAGTGACAGAATCAGGATTGACTCCCTGAGCAGTCAGACTCCAGCGTCCTTGACCACAAGCCTGGATGACTGACTGCAGCGGAATCCACAAATGTAAACTCAAGGGAACTAAGAGCAATGAAAGATTATCCTACTAACAATTTACCTTCACTGATATTTGGTTGTTAACACCAGTTTGAGCTAGGGAGATTACTTGTTTTGCTGGTGTTTAGGTTTCAGTTCACCATGAAGATCTTTAAAAAAAAATAAACTTTTCTCAATCACTCAGGTTGTTTTAGCTAGACTTGGCATGTATTTAAGCAATCTCATTATCATGTGTTTATATAAAACTAAGTGTGTATGAATTTATTACTTGCTTCTTAAAAAGGGGTTGTGTGTGAGGAGATATTTGGATTAAATGTATTCAGATAATACAGTTTTTAAGAGCCTTTCATAAATCAACAAAAGAATTCTTAATTAAATACTGTTAACAATTTTTTTTAGAGTTTTAAATTTATTATTTCTTGAAGGATTCTCCATGAATATGAGGTAAAAATTCACTGTTCTTCTAATTTTATAAAGGTGTCAGGATAACATTGGATTTGCTAGATAATTTGAATTTCAAAAGTGACCCCTTGAGGCCACACGTTAAGAGAGTTGCCCTTTTCTGTCCATTGTCTCCCATGTGGAACAGATCAAGTGTATCTGATTGTGATACACAGTAAAACATCAACACTCAAACACAGAAAATACTCATGACCGTGAATTCATGGTGAACTAACAATATAATCACCTGGAAGGAACAAGGATTAGCATAAGCAGGGAGAGGCTGGCACTGCCCTGCAGCACAGCATTCAAAATAATGGTGACACCCCCACCAGACTTGCAAAGGACATGTAATCCTGTTTGGGAAAGTAGGTCAGAAGAGGAATTTATGCAGATAAAAACTGTGTACTTTGGACTTAGAGTTTAAGGATTAATAAACAAAGACGCATTGTGCATAAAATTCTTTTCCAGAAAAATATGTTACATACGCTATCTTATTATCTTACTGACACTTCTGTTACTGGGTAAAACTCGTTCACTTACACGTCTCTACTGCTGAAGGCGCCAGAAATGAAAAGAAAACGGACCTGATCCTTTATCTGGGCCTAAGGCCCCTGGTGCAAACCAAGAGGAAGCCCCACCCCCTTTAAGTATGGCAGAAATTCAAGGGTGTTATCAACCTAAATGGTCACTCCATTTGCCTCCCCTGTGCTTTGGAATGAAAATTACAGCCCCTGGGGCTGAGCTTGAAGCAAAAATCAACATTATCCCCATCCTCCCTTTCCTCCCTCTTATTTCATTCTAACAACCACATGCCACTGGATAATGGGATCAAGAGGAGCAATCACTGAGGCCATAACCTTACAAATTTCATCATCAATATATGTTAATGAAAAACACCTCTCTTCACCTCTACCTACACTCTCCATTAAATTAATTCCTGAATTTAATCCATTTTCATTTCTTTTTGTCTTCTTAAATATGTACATATTTTCTTTAAATTAGAGTCAAATTCCTGCCTTCCAAGAAGGGAACATCAATGCATCAAATGATGCTGGCTTTGGTAGCAGTGACATGGGGTCCTTTATTGAAGGGGATCTGAATTTTCAGAACATACTCACGTGCCATATATTCTCAAACCCAACAAATCACACAATAAAATAATTTCATAAATGTTCAGCAGTTAAAGGAGGAAAGGAAAAAGCTAACAAAGACCAAAAAAAAAAAAAAAGGCGGGGAGGGGGGGACTGTTTAAATTACATGATTCATTCCCCAATCAGTTGGGTCATCTCAGAGTTGCTTATTCCTAAATAAAATATTTTCTTAAGGTGTATTAATTTTTAACTTATGATGTATTAAAATTTTTTTAAAAAATTAGTAGCCATAACCTGATACAAAGGATTTTCTCTCCATCTAAGAATACATCATAAAAAAATTAAAATCACATCACTATGAACATTTAAAATTATCAAACATTTCTAGAGAGTATAGTTAGTTAGTTCTTCCCTTTCTCTGGACCCTAAACCACCTGACAGTAACATTCAGGGGAATATTTTGATCAGACCAGTTATAGCTTACAGTCAGCATGAAGAATACATAAAGGAACTAAAAGCTCTTTGTTAACTAAGCAAACTAAGAATTTTTACCAGCTCAAACATTTGGCTCAATTTCATGACCCTGAGATCATTACCTGCACAGAAATCAAGAGTCTGACGCTTAACTGACTGAGCCACCCAGGCACCCCCCAGCTCAAACGTTTTAACAGTTAAGCATTTACTAGTGTCTTAGTTGCAGGACAAGTTTACTAATACCTTGTCATTAATTGTGATGTTTCTAAATATGACCAAGGATATTCTATATTCACAAAATATGAAACTGAATCTGACAGCCTGATAAGACATAACACTTTTCTCCTCCCCTAAACTTCCATAGTGTTTGGATATTGGACCCTGATATGGGGTTATCTAAGATACTGTTTTACTTTCACCTTATTTTTAATATGTCTGAAGGACTCGACAACACTTAAAGTACTGACATCTTGAAAATACCATGAGGCATTTGCTACTGAAGATGGTCAGACTACTAAATCTATCTGTATCCTGAGGAAGGCTTTCAGGAGAGCCTGACAAGAATATATAGCCCAGACCCCACTGTAAACCACTGGATCATAATTCCTTTGGGTGGGGCTCAATAATGTATACTTCCAATAAATCTTCCTGACAATATTGAATCTCAAGCATGTTTGAGACCTACTGATCTATATATCATGACAGGACAAAGATGTCTGCCTGTAAGGCTTCCATCTGGTTTAACTGATGGCCTGACACTAGACCCCAAAGGAAAATGTTTGGTTACGTGTAGGTCCAGATATATTCCAAACTGAAAAACCTCAGTGAATAATGTAGAGCAAACTAGAGTACTTAAGATAATACATATGAGTTTTGTTGTAAATTCATCAAACCACAAAACTTTCGAGGAGGAATTTCGGTCCCTATTTTTAATAGATGAGGAAACAACTGAATAAAGTAGATGATGGCATCAAATATCACTGTTTACAAATCACACATGCTCAAACAAGGGTGTACAAAATGAATAGGAAATTTTTAAAAATGCTAAGATCAATAGAAACAAGAAGACTGAGTTGTATCCAGTTGAGCCATCCAAGTTCATGAAGCTGCTAGGTGTAGAGCAGAGACCATTCTTCTTCTATCCTCCCACACAGCCCTGGGATGTTTAATTAGATCAAATGCATTTTAGCCTAGACAGGGTCCAGCCTTGAAGTAGAGGTAACTCTACAATCTCCTTTTCCATTTATTGTACGAGTCTTAGTTTAGGGAGGAAACAAATGTTTTCACATCAACTTAAATTGGAATATAACTGAATCCTAGACATGTTAGAACCAAGTGGTATCTACAAAGGATGAAGTCTGGACTCCTTCCTTAGAGTTACATTATTTGTTCCCCTCACTGCAACACTTGGACTTTGTAAGAGCTTTTGGGTTTTGAGGTTTATTTTTCTCTCTTGCTTTTACCTTTCATCATCTGAAACCTTCATTATTTAAAATTTTTGTCTAAACTCCCTCATAAAACAAACATCCATCATACTTTTAAGTTCGGAGACCATAAACCCAAGAGAAGTAAATAGTGGTGAAAACTCAAGATAATTCCCCATTTTTTTTCTGCATGTGACAATTGTATTTGCTTTGAATTTATTAATGAGGCATTGTAATGGTTTATCCTAGTTACATGCTGAGACACACATACTTCGATAATTTTTTTTTTCCCCTTCAGGTATGTGGGTCTAGAAATTGCTTCCATTGCTGTTTATAGCAAGTGTATTACTAAGTTTTGGCATGCCTCTCGAGTTTGTGGTTGCTTTGGAAAAGTACCCAACGTATCCACAGGAGGGATACCTGATCAGTCACTTCCAAGTTCATCCTAAAGATTTACATCAAACTTCAGGTGGATCCAGTAAGCTCATAAATCCAAAAAGGAGCTGCTCTAAGTCAGGGTAACAGCCAGCCCTCTCGATCATGGCTAAAGGATCACATGAACTGAACTGCATAGGTTGAGAACAACCAAAAGGGAGAATTTAAATCAAATATACAACTGACATGATTTTTGGAGTGTGTGTTTTCTGTGTTAAAGATTGTTCAGGGGTACAACTTTTGAAACTGAAACCATTGCCACTGAATGTTGACAGCCTCTGTTTGGGTGTCTCTTGTGTTCACTGGATGGTAAGCTCATCTCTGAGACGAGGCACGAGGCCTTATTTGGTGATGATAGCTCAGCTCCCAGCTCAGTGGCTGGCACAGAAAATGTTTCTGAGCTGAGCTGAACTGAAATTTAGAAATCTCCAACACCTTTCACATATGATTTGGTTTAGGAGTCCCTTTGTAAGTCTGCCAAACACAATTTATGTTTTAAATAATCAGTCTCAAGAATGTCTCCTCTGTTGGGCTACAAATTCGTGTGTAAATTTGGGAAATAATATTTTAATGAAGAGGTATAAAATATAAAATGCTATTTATATAATACTCAGCTTTTATTCAAGTAAGTTTTAATTTTTCTGTAATAATCCTTGTGCTTAAAATGTATGCCCAGCAAATGTATATAGGCCAGTATTTTTATCCCACTTACCATTCAGCAATAAAACTCCTTCCCAGAGGAAATGAACTATTGTCTAGTTTTTACCAAATAAAGTAAACTATGGCCCAGCATAAGTTATATTAAGTTTATAATCATAAAAATACATTTTTTAAAAAGATTATGAATCTTCCCAAAGGCCAACCATTTTCTGGCTTCTTCATTACTATTTTGGGTGTACTTGAACACAGCTATTGCTTTCCCAAGATTCTATACCATCTTGATTATAGCTACTTTTCAGAATGGAGTACCATCGCATTTCTGCTAATATGAGGTTCAGTCTCTGTCTGATCCTACAATAGGTCCAAACTATGGCCCTTAAAACACTGCTACAACATGGCAGAGAAAACTGACTCAGCCTGGTAACCTGTATGTACAGCCTGAACTCTGTCCAACAGCCTGATGGTTACAGAGGCAGTTTCCTGTTTCCATTTGATAGTAGGAAAATAAGCTCAATCAGAGAGCCTGATCTAAGTTTAACTGGCAGAAAACCAGAGCGCAGCTTGGAGATCCAAAACTGCAGAGGTCAAGGGCCTACCGTCATTATTCTTCCAGCAGTGGCAGAAACAGAACTGGCAAGTGCGTTCAATCAAAGGGGATGAACAGTGAGTAAGAGGCCACCCACACAAAGCTTTGTTGCTTGCTTGGTTCTTTTCACAGAATACCATGAAGACAGGTGCTATGGGGCTTGAAATACTGTTTGGGGAAACTGGCTGCTTGTTAAGTGCTTTTTCTTCCATAGGTACCTTTGAAGCATAGTTTTGCATTTCTCCTTTAATTAGAATTTGTTTATTTAGTGTCAGCAATGTTGACATAGCTTTATACGCAACTTTAAGTTAAAGGCACATGGGAAGAAATAATATGGATTTTCACCTTATTAACAAAGACCTTTATCCAATTGATCAAACACACACAAAAAAATGGGAACAAACTGATAAGAATATTACTTTGACATTTTTTCCCTGACAACACTACAGAACAGATTTTTTTTTTTTTAAGATTTTATTTATTTGAGAGAGAGACAGTGAGAGAGAGCATGAGAGGCGAGAAGGTCAGAGGGAGAAGCAGACTTCCCATGGAGCTGGGATCCCGATGCGGGACTCGATCCCAGGACTCCGGGGCTGTGACCTGAGCTGAAGACAGTTGCTCAACCAAATGAGCCACCCAGGCGCCCCAGAACAGATTTTAAATACAGGATACATTACAAAGTTGTTTTTCTCCTATATTCTGCAAAATTTTCTCCTATATTTGATTTTTAAATCTATGCATCCATCCATTATTCCTAAACCATAGAAAAGTCTCTCCTTAAGAGGAAAAACGAGTGTTTCTAAAAGGCACTGCTTCCAGATCAGTTAGTTCTGAAAACTTATTATAAACATATTAGAAACAATCCAGTCATCATTTGTAATAAGGTAATAAATGTAATTTGCAGTTAAACTTGTCACTAAATAGGATGATGTCGCATATTTACTTGCATTGGTTTTCAATATTACATGCCCACTTTGAATAGGCAATAAAATGCCCAAATTTTATAACTTACTTCATTTTATGGTTATATCAAATTTTATAAATATTTGTGGCAATCTATCAAGTCAAATATATATCAAGCCAGAAGCTACTAGCTCTGTTCATACAAATTAAATAGCTATAAATTTAAATGGTTAAAGCCTTTCAAAAAGTGATTTCAAAGTTGAAAAAATATAACTATTATTAAATTGCTACATTCTTTCAAAAATATTCCTGAGTATGTATTTTTGGCCAATCATTTGGCTCCTAGAATATAAATATTGAATTAAATACCATGTCTCTCTCCTCATGGAGTTTTCATTCAATGTTTAACTTAATGCTGCAGGGTTATGATGTTGTTACTAACATAAACTTCAGTTATACAGTGATCAGAGAAAAATATCAAGAAAGACTGGATATAATATAGGAGATTAATAAGTAATAATAAAGAAAGACACACCAAAAAACCCACAAACACCTTAGAGCCTCCAAAATATTATCAGATAAAATAATTTTTTTCCCTTAGAGTCACTTGGATGTAGGTGGTTCCTGAGACTATCACTCTAGATTCTACTTCTCTCCTGAGCTATAAAAATGTCACTTTCCCAAATATCTATTAAACATCTCTGCCTGATCTTTGTAAATATAATTCCAACTCAGCATATATTGATCAGAACTCATTATCTTTCCTTCAAACCAGCCTCTGCCTTGTCTACCTTCTGCTGTTAAAGGGGCTGTGAGTCTCCCGGATGCTTTCTATCAACACCTTTCACTTGTCTTTTTTTTGTTGTTATTTATTTATCTATCTATCTATTTATTTATTTATTTATTTGAGAGAGAGTGAGAAGGAGTAGCAGACTCCTCACTGAGCAGAGAGCCTGAAGTGGGATTTGATTCCAGGACCCTGAGAATATGCCCTGAGCCGAAGCCTAACGCTTAACCGACTGAGCCACCCAGGCACCCAACATCTTTCATTTTCTCTTAATGTTTCCCCAGCTCTCACTGCATCTTTTCTGTTGGATTTTATACCACCTGGCATCACATATTGTATGTTTCTTTTCATCACCTGAATATTGAAATGGTCTTTTTCTTTTTTAAGATTTTATTTATTTATTTGACAGAGAGAGAGATCACAAGCAGGCAGAGAGGAAGGAAGAGAGAAAGGGGAAGCAGGCTCCCTGATAAGCAGGGAACCCAATGCAGAGCTCTATCCAAGACCCTGAGGTCATGACCTGAGCTGAAGGCTGATGCTTAACCATCTGAGCCACCCAGGTGCCCCTTGAAATGGTTTCTTAAATGTTCTTTACTATCTTAATCATTTGTAGCATTGACATATGCTGTGGGGTAATATGAATCTTCCTTACATCGTATTTCTATAAATTTGTTATTAATTAGCCTTGTGATCTTAATCAGGTCACATAAGCTCTTGAAAACTAATGTGTGAAATTAAATGATATCTAAAAGAAACAGAAACACAGAAATTTCTTTTTTTTTTAAACCGCATTTCCACATACACTAAATATACACTTAGACCCTGAAATACTTAATCAACCTCTCTGGCCCTGTCCTCCATGACAACTCTAAATGTGTCTTCCACTCTGTCCTGGTGTTCTAATTAATATTGTCACAAACATAATTCCAATCATTCTGTCTCCATGTCTTGGCTTTGTTCTCTTTGTTATTTAGAATATTCTTTCCTGAAGTTCATCTGTCTTTAAGGATGCATATCAAACATCCAGATTTTTCTGAGCTCTCTCTTTTCAATGTCCACAGAATTTAGTTTATACTGCTTTTACTTTACTTATCTGTAAGGCAATAATTTCACACATTATAGTTCTCAACTATAAATGTATTAAGAGGAGGTACTATATTTTGCTACTCTTTATCTCCTGGGTTGCCTAATTTAATGTTTTGCATACAGTAAGTATTAAGTAATTATGTTTTTAATAACATTTACCTAACAATTGGAATGAAATAATTTACATTATTTTAACAGGTTAAAGATTCCAAAGTGTTTTCAGATCTATTTCCTCAATAATTTGCATAAAACTCTATGATGCAGACCATAGATTCAATTTGCATATAAGGAAATTGATTCTCAAGCAAATTAAGTAATTTGTCAAGATTACATAACTAGATGGTGAAACTCGGGCCCAAGATTCAAAGAAAAGACTATCCTCTGAGGAGTTCAGTGTTTCGTCTATGATGTTATGGTCAAAATTAAAATGAAAAGAAGTTTATTTGCATAATGAAAACCTCATTTTACGAAGTTTCTTGGGGGGCATCGGGGTGGCTCAGTCGGTTAAACATCTGCCTTCGGCTCAGGTCATGATACCGGGGTCCTGGGATGCAGCCCTGTGTCAGGATCCCTGCTCAGTGGGGAGTCTGCTTCTCCCTCTGTCTCCAGCTCTGTGCGCTCACTCAGTCTCACTCTCAAATTAATAAATTAATTAATTTTAAAATAGGAAGTTTCTTGGTTTAAAAAAAAAAGATCTGGAATGAAATCTAGCAAAATTAGTTTTACTTCTTATTTTTCACAGTTGTTTAAGAAGTATCATGTCACCCAGTTAAAGCCTGGTTTATCAGTGAATTCCATGGTGATGCCTGTGCATAATTATAATCAACACTCCTGCAAGGTGGCGGGGCAGCTGGAGAAGGTGTTTGTTTTTACTGAAAACTATCTGTGCATTCTGAAGAAACAAGTATTAACTTAGTGTTGAAGGAGCTCATTCTTAGAGCTTTTTACAACTTAGTAGTAATTTTAATTGATTTTAAATACTCAAAATAAGAAGCATGAGAAGATATGGAATCTTCATTTGCACTTGTAGACAGTACATTTCTAACATAAGATTTCCATGGTAGAAATGTTGAACAAGAACAAAAACTTTGCACAGAAGTAAGTTCTCATGCTTCTATAGCTTAAAAGCTGACACACATGCCAACTGGATATACTTAGAGAGAATGCAGAGAGCAATGTAAGGTTGAAGTTGTGGAAACAATGAAGCTTGTGAACCAGCAAAAAAGAGCAAGTTTTAATAAGCAGAAAAAAAGAGAGGCTTCCAGGGAAGGAATCCTGTTGGAAATGCCTATTGGAAAACCATTTACTTGTTAATACATGAAATAAACAACCAATTACAATTTAACATACCATTATGGAATCCATAATACCTTCTGATTAGTGGTTGTAGGAAAATATTTTGAAATAAATAAAATATTTTTTCAAACGAAGAGAAGATATGTTTCTACTAGTGTATACATAAGGCAATTTTTAAACATTAGGACCCACCTCCTCATGAAACTGGCAAGATTTCAAATTATCACAATATGAAAATCACTAATAACAATGTTTTTGTTAACCCTGTTCTTACTTTGTCCCTGTGTTCTTCCCTCCCCATGTTTCCCTGTCTTGTCCCAGGTGCTTTGTGAAATTTTGTGAGTTGCTACTACAGATAGGAGTCATGTGTTGATGCTGAAACCAGGGAGGAAAATGAGGGCGCAAAATACCATTATTATGTTAGAAGCATACTTATCATTTCTTTACACACACACACACACACACACACACACACGTTAACCTTCTCCCTGGAAAAGACATCGTAAGAGGGAAGCACTCCATGCCCTAGAGACTAAGTATGTAATGCAAATGAATGAAGCAGACCAGGAGACGTTACAAATGGATGGTCAGTTGGAACTGAGCCTTGCTTGGTCTCAGGGCTGGGATACCAGTAAGACAAACAAAACAAATGACAGACTTGAGGCAGCACCAGGAACAGCAAATACTCCTTCCCTTCCTTGCTCCCTCCCTTACTTTTAAAACAGGACACTGAGTATTAATATTGCATGCATTAGTCATGTATTTGTAACCAACCCATGACCATATACTTTCCTTTCTTCAGAGGCAAAGATTATTCATGACATTTAAAGGACGATGTCAAAATCTGTGATTTGGGTTAAAGGGAAGCGAGGTCACTGTAATCTGGATAACCCAGCAAGCAGATTACCGGAACCTATAGATGATGTGTGTGTGGTTCCAGAGCCTGCTATTGTGGCCAGACCAGGCATCAGAAAAGGAACTGGAGCAAACAACCGACAACATTTTGGAAGAAAGTTTATCAGTAAATTGGGAATTACCCATCTTAAAGGCACAACAAGTTTATCTTGTCAAAGCAAAAGCTGTATTAGAACACATTTATAATTAGGAAAGACTGTTTACTATTCCCCAAACTTAACTTAATGGTATTTTTAAGAGCATAAAACGCCCTGCATTATTTCAGTGGAAGAAATTATGAGCAACTACAATTGTAACTACAAGAAGGAGAGCGGAGATTTTTCAAAAGGGTATTTTCATATAAAATCCTGGTATTACAACTCAGTGCAATTTTTAGTAACTTAGGTAAATGAACTAGAATGCCACCCCCCCCCCCACACACAGATCTGGCAACGCTGTCGGTAATCACACATGAATTTGATGTTCATAATTAACCATAATTAGCTGGCAAAATGTTAATGAAAGTATGTTTTTTAGCAGCAAAGAAAATGAGCATCTCATTACCAAACCAGCAGAGAGCGTTTGATGTATAAACTGGTTCATAGATTAGTTCTTAAATGTTAAAAGCACGAATTTTCTATGTAACTTTTAACATTTATAGCCACATAAAAACTCACAGAAGTAAAAATGTGCAGTAGGTGATGTTTTTCTACACAGCCATTTCTCATTCCTATTTCTACATTTTTCTTCATCGCCTTTCCAGACCCCACACCAGAGCCCTTCCAGGAGGGTTGGATTTGTATTTATTGATATTCCCTGTGCCAGGCACTGCGGCAGGAGAAAAGTGAATCAGAGGAGCCACGAGCACCTCAAATATGTTTTTGATTAATATGTTTTCCTCCTGCTGGTATTTAAAAGTCATAGAATTTATTGCTAGATGTATTAGTTTCTTCCCCAAACCAGCGTCTCCTTTTCCATAAAGCACTATTCACTTAATAGCCTCTTTCCAGTTTCTGGGATTCAGACCTCAATATCATCCCTGACCCCTTAGTCCCCCCATTCCTCAACTCAAAAAGATTCCTATGGGATCTAATCCTGACATCTCCTAATCTTTAACTCCAACTTCAGGTTCCTCTCCTTCCTGACTACTTTCTCAAACTTAACTCTCTCTTGGCACCAATTCTTCCTTTACCTTGTCACCAAAGATGACTTTCTTACAGAAGACACAACAGATAATCAAAAACTCACATGCTCGAAAATTTCCCTCCCCTCTCTTCCTTGCAGAGCTAAAGCCCAGCCAGTAACCTGGAGAGATCTGTGTTCTCCATGCTGTTTCTGAGCTGTTTCTCCCAGACTATGTTATTACTACACCACCTCTTACTGGGTACGAAGCATTGTACACTCTACATTATGGAAACGGGCTCGACGGATCAGTGGCTTCTTTTCTTACTGGGAATTACCTTGCCCTGAGTAGCATGACAAAGCCCTTTTAATGTGCCCAAAGTCCATCCAAAAAGCTCCTTTCCCTTCCGTGTCTTGTTTGATGCCACTAATCAAAACTGTCATCTTCCTCTTCAATTATTCCACAGCACCTTTGGGGACGCCTCCACTAAAGCTCTCTGCAGAGTTTATATGATGTTTTCTATTCCCATTCAACTGGAAACTGACTGAGACTGAGGATCTTAACTTTTTAGAAGTCATCATTTATTCTTTCACTCAGCACATGCACTTGTTAAACGGATTCTCTCTTTTAACTGAACAAAAGCAAGACTTTCCTCTTCTCCTCTTACTTTTAGATTGGGAAACCAAAGCTTCGACATGCTAAATGACTTAATCGGAGTTTCTTGGCCATGTAGCTGTAAAGTGAGTGCTCCTTGAGTCCTCCTCCCAGCCTGCTATGCTACCCACTGTGCCGTAACAATAAACACCAATGCTACCAGAGGACGCGCCAGGGGTCAGGGACTGTTTTAATTGTTTTTACATGTGTTATTTAATTCTCACAATGACACTCTAGAAATCTTTATTTTACAAACACAGAAGCTGAAGCAGAGAGATGTTCAACTTCTTGCGCAAGGATCATGTAGCTGACATAACATGAAGCCAGAATTAAATACAGGAGTTTGGTACTAGAACCCCAATTCCTAATGTTCTCCATGGGATTTGTATTTTTAAACAGCACAGCAGAAAGAGACACTTTAAAGAATGTCTCTTTAATGGTAGAGTTTAGACACTTGTGCCCCTGAGGGGGAGAAAGATCTTCCCGAGAGCCCTTCAAATCACACCACAGATACCACACATCCTTGCTTTATATATTAACAGCTTGCCTTGGAGGGATATGTGTATTTTTGCCTGAGTGAGTTCAGACTTTAATACTGGCCACCTTTAATTTATGTTGCTCTATAAAAGTCAACATGAGATTCTGGCTGTAAATCTGTCATGCCTTACTAACGAACTAAATTGTGTTTTCTGTCCGTGTTCCATTTAAATTGATGTGACCTCATTCATTAGCACAAATGTATTTATAGCTGTAAGAAACACACAAGGGTTTCACAAACTTCTGCCCCCTCAAAGAGCCAAGGGGGAAGTCAGTAGAAGAGTTGGTAAAGATGGATGGGAAAAGGAAGACAAATCTGTCACTATAGGATCATCTTTCTAGTACCCAGTTTTTACCCTATTACTTTCCCATTTGGAGACCTTAATTTTTTCTGTATTAGCTGCATGGTCAGTTTTATGAGCTGCCGTGTATGCAAAGCTTCCTACAGAGCTGGCTCACATCTAGCCTAGGAGTTACTCTCCTTCAAACTCCTTTTGTTCAGACATTAATTCACCTGTTCTCAGGTTGATTGTCTACAATGCTTCAGGTACTGTTCCAGGTGCTGAAGGATGTGAAAGTGGTGAATATGACAAAGTCTGTGCCCATCCAGTGCTTATATTTTAGTAAAAGAAACAAGTAAATAAGAGAAGTAATTTCAGCATTTGATGCCTATTTTAAGACAACTTTCAAAATTTTGGGTCTCAAGACCCTTTTGCACACTTTCAAATGATTATGTACCTCAAAGAATCTGTTTTGGTTTTATATTTATTGATTATTACCATAATATAAATTAAAATGGAGGAAAGTTTAAATATGCATTAACATATTAAAAATAACCATAAAAACATAAATGATGTGATTTTATGAAAATACCTGTATTTCCAAAGCAAAAAATTAGAGAAGAGTGGCAGTGTTTTACATTTTTTTTTAGATCTTTCTAGTATGTGGCTTAATAGAAGAGACCTGAATTCTCGTATCTTCTACATTCAGTCCGCAGTACCCCATGTCAAACTTGAATATATAGTCATGAAATTACGAGAGTGAAAAAAAGGAAGCTACATCTTATTCTGTAATAAAACTAATTTTGAACTTGTGGACCGCCCTGATGGATCTTGGGGCCTTTAGGGATCCCTGGACCATACTTTGAGAACCACTGGTATAAGGGAAGGAAACAAAGGTCAAGGAGTGAGGTAAGAATTTTAGATAGGGGCCAGGAAATACTGCTCTGAGGAACTGAAAGCTGAGGTGAGGTTTGAAGAATGAGAAGGACCCAAAACAACTGTATGCATATAGAAAACAAAACACAGAAGGCCCAGAGTATGGAAGAGCTAAAAAAAAAAAAAAAAAAAAAAAAAGAATCTGAAAAGAGGTCACTGTGGAGAGAATGTGGCAAACAGGAGAAAGGGTGTTATGAACTGTGGTTGCAGAACAAGGCATAGGCAGACTGAACAGGGCAGAGGTCATAAACTAGTGGCTTGTGGTTCTGATCCGGACATCTGTCTTACAGATGTATTCTGTCTGCACAGTGCTTTTTTTTTTTTTTTTTTTAACTATCCTTATTGAGACACATATTTTAAAATGGGAATTTCACATAAAATTTGTATTTCTGGGTTCTCTTAAATAGACCAGAACAGGGGCGCCGGGGTGGCTCAGTGGGTTAAAGCCTCTGCTTTCGGCTCAGGTCATGATCCTGGGGTCCTGGGATCGAGCCCCACATTGGGCTCTCTGCTCCGTGGAGAGCCTGCTTCCTCCTCTCTCTCCCTGCCTGCCTCTCTTGTCTACTTGTGGCCTCTGTCTGTCAAATAAATAAATAAAATCTTAAAAAAAAAAAAAATAGACCAGAACACCAGGCAATAGCAGGCTTATTTCCAAGTAGGGCAGCACTTACTACATCAGAGGGAACCACAGTCCCCACCACTCCTTATTGCCTCCTCAAAGGTGACGCCCTCTCTGCTTCCATTCATCCAGGCCTGTTTCACTTATTAAAGTCATTTTCCATGTGCCACAGACATGTGGCATATGTGAGAGCTCTAAGGAAGGATGCATTGGTTTTGTAGCATTTGGCTTTCACTTTCACGTGAGATGAGAAATCCTTGAATTATGGTATGTTAAATGCTCTCATTTATGTTTTTAAAAGACAACCAGTTTTTCCCTGGAAAACAGATTGTAGGGGGCAGAGTAGAAGCTCCTGTTGAAATGTTCATCATCTGTACCTCCTCCGGCCCTCGAATGCATCACAAACTTTGTCTTTTCTCTTGCCTTTCCCACAAGAATGTCCTGCCCCCCACTCGTACCTCACCTTAACTTTTCTTCCTCCAAGATCCACCTCAAAGCCCCCTCCTCAAAGTGGAGATGTGGGTGGGAGGTATTCCCAGACTACAGTCACCCCGTGAGGCCCCTACAGTACTCCTTGTTTACCCTACAACATTATAATCCATGGCTTTAGACCTCTTCACAATCAGAATATTATCAGTTAGACCATAAATTCCTTGAGGACCTGAACTTATCTCTCTACTTTTCCTACTATCTAGAACTGATTGCTCCTACCAACCCCAAAGAGCAAAATCACAACAACCAGCATGGTGTTTACAGCATTTACAATTCCTGAGGTGCTTTCCTCATGCTGTCTAGGCTCCCATGATCTATTGTTCAGTGGTTGACTGATCAGGATAGACAGACCTTTGAGAAATGACCAGAATTAAATCTACAGTGTAAGCAACTGCTTTTATACCACAGGTACTTCCCTGTTCTATGTATTATTTAAAAGACCATGGGCAAGTCATTGAACTTATCGTTTAGTCTCCTCAGCTGTAAAATGGAGTTAGAATAAATAGCGCCTCACTCATGGGCTGTTATGAAGATTAAATGAGATAATACATATACCATGTTCAGTTCTTCTTATTAACTACCATTAGCAGCACAGTTTCCAGATGCTTGTCCTTGTATGTAAGAGAAATGTCTGTGCTATTCCTAAATCAGAAAAAATTTTTGCCATTTTTATAAAGTCCTCCTCATTGAATGGTGTATAGAATACTTTCACGATATTAATTTTTTATTATCAAAAAACATTTTCAGCACCCTCAGAATATGTATATATTACTATACTTTATATTTCATGCATTATATATATTACCTAATTGCTTAATATATGTTACTATATATTACTATATATATAATATACATGACTTAAAAGACATCTTTCTGGGAAGAAATTTATGATTAGTCAATTTATACATTAATAAATTCCCTAATGATTTATTTTTTTAAAGTAATTTTGGAATTTTAGATTTTCTCACATTATCTGTTTCCAGTATGAAGCACCATGATCTTTAGAGCCCTACACGGGTGGGTTGAGTGTTGTAAAAAAATACAGAAGGCAACATAGAAGAAGTGAAATGATTAAGAACAGTGAGTGACTCTGGAACCAGATGACTTGGCTGGGGTCCTGGATCTACCATTTGTTTTCTATCATGACTAACCTCTTTGTGCCTCATTCACCCCATCTATAAATTGGGGCTAATAACAATATCTAACCTGTAGGGTTACTTCAGATTAAATGAATTTTGGTGGTAATGTATGATTTATGTCCCAAAATATAAGAGAGCATTATTAAATTATTTAGCAAACTGAAGTAAAATGATACTGCTTTTTTAGCATTAAAAATCTTTTTAAAAATCATTTTGATAATTAAAAAGCTCCTTCTGCAACAGAAATGAAAGCCATTTGATAATATTTAAAACAGGCCACACTGAAAGTCCCACAAATTTTTAAGTTTCTTTGTCAATGTGATTTGTCACATGTAAAATACTTATTCGTAAGCAGCGTGAAAACACTTGTCAGTAAAATGAAAATGCTGGCGGTCTCCAAAAGCTCTCATTTCTTTGCTCTTTCCATCATTGCACTGCTCCTAGCAGTTCCCAGGGAATTGCTTTCAGGGTCATGCCAAACTAGACCCAAGAGATTACAATAATTACATCCCAGTGGTGTTGACATTCAGCTTTGTCCCACAAACTGCGGAGGATGGGCAGGGCGCCATCTGTCATGTTAGATGGCCACTAGCTAGCTATAAGTGACGAAGATTACTTTTCTGACATGCTACAGTTTGCTTCTGAGCCAACCTTTTAAAGTCTGGAGCAATTAGAGTTTATTTTGGCAAAAGATCATAGCAAGACTGTGAGTATACATTGAAAATACATAGTTACGAAATTTGGAACACAGTATCACAAGAGACATGCATAGGTCCCTCTTACACTACAAACTTCCTTTACAGTGGTTACCATATATTTTTAACAAGTGTCCTCATTTATTATATATTCCAAGATATATTTGTTAGTCATACCCTACTGAAGTCTTCAAATTTGGAATGTTCTGCCTCATTCTCCTCCAACTGCCAAGCTCTTCGTAGGCTGAAGTTCTTTAACTTCAACAATAGACAAAGTTCTTTAACTTCTTCTATACTGAAGGATTGTTTTTTAAATCCCTGTAAATATTAATCTAAAGTGTGATTTTAATGATCATATACTCCATCACCTAATTTTGTCTCATGTTTTCATGCCATTTGGTGATAACAGTAATTGATATTTCAAAAAGTATTTTAACTACATTTCTGCTTAAATATACATATTAGTTGATGGATGGAACTAAAGAAATTATACTCAGCCTAACAGTTTCCTTTTTTCTTATTTTTTTTAAAGATTTTATTTATTTATTTGACAGACAGAGATCACAAGTTGGCAGAGAGGCAGGCAGAGAGAGAAAGAGGAGGAAGCAGGCTCCCCGCCGAGCAGAGAGCCTGATGCGGGGCTCGATCCCAGGACCCTGGGACCATGACCCGAGCTGAAGGCAGAGGCTTTAACCCACTGAGCCATCCAGGCGTCCCCCTCTTTTCTTAAAAGTAAATTCCATCTTCATGCAATTTTAATGAATATATAAATATATATTTTCCTGTCTAGTCCTTTGTTCTGTATTGATAATTGATTGTAATGTAGTATTGTGTACTTTAAAAAATTTCCCCAAATTCGGGGCACCTGGGTGGCTCAGTGGGTTAAAGCCTCTGCCTTCGGCTCAGGTCATGATCCCAGAGTCCTGGGATCGAGCCCCACATCGGGCTCTCTGCTCAGCAGGGAGCCTGCTTCCTCCTCTCTCTCTCTGCCTGCCTCTCTGCCTACTTGTGATCTCTGTCTGTCAAATAAATAAATAAAATCTTAAAAAAAAAAAAAATTTCCCCAAATTAACTTTTCTGCAAACTTTGAAATATAAGAGATAATTTATGATGTGTGAGATTTGACGTAGTATAGTTAGAAGCTATATGAGTGAAAGGCGGCAAAATTCCTCTCAATGGATCCTATGTGTTGAATTCCCACTCAGGGTGAAATTATTTCTTTCAACCTAAATCACACTTTTGGTTAGAGTTCTGTAATGACAAGTTTAAAATTTATAATCTTCATTCAAATTTAATAACTTTTTATGATTACGGCCTTTTCCATTAATGTGAATTTTATTTTCACAATGGAATTTATTATATTTCCTTCAAATTCTATAGAATAAAAATGAATATAATTTCACAAAAATTGACATTGAAACACTAAAGTAATTTAGGAAGTTTTATGCTGTAAGCTATAAAGAACAAAGTAATTGATTATACAGGAGGAATGTAAGGAGTGAAAAAGTAATAAAGAATGGTACCCATGATGGCAAATTTTCCATATGACACTATGGTAATGGGTACATGTCATTATGTATTTGTATAAACTCACAGAATGTACAATATCAAGAGTGAACCTTGACAGAGTTTGGGTGATTATGATGTGTCAACATAGGGTTGTCAACTGTACAAATATAACACTCTGGTGGGGGAGGTAGATAATGGAAAAGGTTGTGCATGTGTCAGAGTAGAAGGTTTATGGGGAAATCTATAACTTACTCTCAGTTTTGCTATGAACCTAAAACCGCTCTAGTAATGATGGTGATGATGATGATGATAACAGTAAAAATAATAATGGGACTGAGGTTCCTAGCTTGGACCCTGGGATATATAGGTTGTAATTTACCAGGTACAGAAGAGAAAGGAATTTGGGGGAAGGAATCAGTATTCAGAGTTAGACATCTTGAGTTTCAGGGCACTTACAGGATGTGGGTGTTCACATAGGTGTCTGGTACACAGTTGTCTGTAAGAGCCTTGGGTTCAAGGGAGACCTCAACTGGAGATATAACTGGAAAGGCTTGTAGCACAAAGATGGTGATAGGAAGCCTTGCCAGGGAATGAGACTGCCTAGAATATGGAGTGTGACCTTAGGAACAGTGGTGTTTATAGAGTAGGCACAAAAGGAAGGATTTGAAATGATGAGAAAAAAATTACCAGAGAGGTAGAAATGACTTGAAAGGATAGTGTCATTAAAGAATATTTTCCAGGAGAAAAGTGGCCCGAAATATCCAATGTTACAGAGATCAAATCAGATAAGAAGTGAAAAGTAGCCTAATGTAGCGGTAAAGACTGGTGATACTTCAGTGAAGTAATGGGGATGAATCCCATCTGCAGAGATCTAAGCCTAACAAAAGGAGAAGACAACATGCAGACAGCAAGTACTGAAATGCATCCACAGAGGTCGGTACTGAACAAGAGAAGCAGGTAGTGCCAAAAAACTGGACCTAGAAAGGGATTATTTTTTAAATGACGGGAGACCTCTGAGCAGCATGCATTAATGGAAATGGTCATTTAAGCAGGATATGTTGGAGATACAGGACAGGGACAGTAACTGATGGTACACGTACAGTCCCTTCATAGACAAAGTATATGGAATTCCAGAGCACAGGGAATCAGAAAGTGGACACTTGGTTCTTTTCAGTCAGGAGGGCCAGAGGCAGAGAGAGACATGGATGCAGTAAGATTGCAGGCACCTGATTGTGCTCTCAAGATGCTGTGCAAGGAAGGGGAGGCAAAGAAGCACAAATTCCAAACACATATAACACTTTGTGAAAATACTTTGCAGGCCATGCATTAAATTATGCATGGAATTTTAGCTACTCCTTACCTTGGCTTATGCCATGAACTCTTCTCTTTGTACGTATAGTTTTCTTTTACTTTTTCTTTTTTTGAGCTAAAGCCATAATGCAAAAGACAAATGTGCACCAACCCCGCCTTCAAACCAATACCTTTTGACTTTAACCCCGCTGCCCTCTCACTCACTCTGCTTCGGCTGCACTGTCCCTCTTTCTGAAATACGCTGGGAATGCTCCCTCACATCTTTGTTCCTTTGCTTTGGTTCTTTACTCCATCTAGAATGCTCTTCCCAAAGACATCCCCTTGATCATCACTCATCTCCTTCAAATCTCTGCAGTCTCAAGAAGGCCTACACTGGTTGCCACATAATACCACAGCCTGCCCTGCTTCAGCCCTGTAGAACACCATCATCCTACTCTACATCTGCTTTTCCGTACTATTTATCACAGTCTAAGACACTGATAATTTATTTGTCATATGTAGTGGGGTTTTTTTTATGCCTCCTTCCACAAGGATACAAGATCCACTCTGGTAGGGGCATTTTTTTTTTTTCAGTGATATTCTGAGCACTTAAAATAGTATCTGGCGGGTGTCTGGGTGGCTCAGTGGGTTAAAGCCTCTGCCTTTGACTCAGGTCACGATCCCAGGGTTCTGGGATCGAGCCCCGCATCAGGCTCTCTGCTCAGCAGGGAGCCTGCTTCCCTTCCTCTCTCTGCCTGCCTCTCTGCCTACCTGTGATCTCTGTCAAATAAATAAATAAAATCTTAAAAAAAATAGTATCTAGCATATAATAAGCACTAACTATTTGTGACATGAATAAATGAATTTGATGATGTGATTTATTATGTTTAAAAATCATAATGGCTGCTTATCTTAGAAATACATGCTACATAATTTACAGAAATCTTCCCAAAGATCTATGCCTTTTAGTGTATTTGGGGGAGAAATGCAATTGAAAGTTTCACTCTTACCTGCACTTATAAATAATGCCCTTCTCCAAAAGTAGATCATACTACAACAAGAAATCAATCAGCATGTCTTTTAGAGAATTATCTTGCATTGTAAATATTCAATATTAATCATTGTTATGGAATTATAACTTTGATGACAAATAGCTAAAGTTAATTTGATTGTTAGGGTGTACAATGGTGTTTCTGGTAAATAATGATCTTCTAGGGGGCACCTGGGTGGCTCAGTTGGTTAAGCATCTGCCTTTGGCTCAGGTCATGATCCTGGGGTCCTGGGATAAAGCCCCATGTTGGACTCCTTGCTCAGCAGGGAGCCTGCTTCTCCTTCTCCTTGCTGCTCCTCCTGCTTGTGCTCTCTCTCTTACTATCTCTCTGTCTTTCAAATAAATAAATAAAATCTTTAAAAAAAATGATCTTCTACCAAAAATTTCATGCTGAGTGTTATTCTTGTCCCCTGGAGAAGGAGACACACACACTCACTCACTCAAGTTTATCAACCATTTTACCTAAGAAGTCAACAAGACTAACACTATTATTCTTCCAAAGGAAACTTAAATATTGCTCTATCTATAGTTTCTTAGCTAATTTCATACCATTTTTATATTCAGAAACAACCTGTAAGATATGTTTTATGCTATGCTTTATGATGAAGTCACATTTTTTTTTTACCACAAACATAACAGCACCAGCTTCCAACAAAATAGGTTGATACTTCCTCTAAGCACACTCTGAGTTTAATCCAGGGCTTATAAGAAATAATAGACAAGTTTTGGCACCACTGAAAGAGTTTTGCATATGTAATTGATTAGGAAACTGAATGCTAAAATTGCTACGTTCTTCCCAGAGCTTATCTTTTGTAGTATGGAAAAGTCAAACCTCTCCAACATGTGGTGTTTATCTTAGGAATCATGGAAACTATTATCTGCATTTACAATTGGCTTCACAGCACCAGCAGCAATGAGTTGAAATAAGGTTAGAGAATTAGATTCATACTGTTCCTTGTGCAGATAACCAATGATTAGGGCTGAAAACCTCGAATCAGCCAGTGCATTAACTTGATGACAGTGTGAGGGGAAAATGTCAAGCCACATAAAGTTTGTAGTGACAAAGAAGGCTTGCTGAAAATCATAAAAGGCTGAGGAAGTTCAGCCATACAGGGATGCAGATATTTACTGGGGAAAAATCATGCAAAAAGTACTCATGTACTCATGTGATTTTATTGATTTAATCTAGTAATAAATATTTTGGAATGCGACATCTTCAAATAAGACATAAATATATCAGTAAGAGGAAAAATAGTTTTTCATGTAGACACACAAGGGCCTGGGTTCTTTTAATTGTCACCTATGCAGTACAAAATTTACCATGATCATATGAAAAGGAACCCCAATCACAATGGACTTTAGTCACTATAACTGATAGTGTAGATTACTGCACCTAGTTCCCCAAATGCTATTATTCAGTACTGTATGGATTAGACCACTAAAATGTGGTCTACATAAAATGAGTCTACAAGACTCAAATAATCTCGATTTGTAAAATGAGATGTGTTAACCCTGTCTATGAACATGTCTTTATTTCCTGGGAGGTATGTTATTGGCCTGAAATGCAATATATCTTCTGGCAGTTTTATTTTCTCAGAGGCTGGACCATTGCAAGAACTTTGAATCACTGTAGAGCACCAAGCGAAACCTCAAAATACTCTCTTGAATTTTTAGAAAATGCATTTTTTTCTGATATTTTACATGTCAACTATGCCTCATATAATTTACATATTGGCTAGAATGCAATCATATAAAAAAATAGGCCACTAATAGAGCTCCTGACTCATAGTAGGCATTCACGGAACATTTGGTGACTTGTTAAGCACTAATGTCAATGAAACATTTCATCTCCAACAGGCACATTAGAAGCCAGATTAGTACTGGCTTCTCCCTTAGGGAACCACGATTACCTCATGTCTCACTTCAAACAATTTATTTTTCTTGTATGCATGACTGAGTTCAAGAGTTCTTTCCTTGTTTTAATTGGATATAGTATTTGTCCCCCCTCCTTTTTTTCTTCTTTTTTTTAGTATAAGTCCTGTAATACAGTAAGGACATCCAATAGAAGTCTCAGAGTTATCTGGAAAATTTTTATACAGCAAATGTTTCATTTGGACAGTTTCCACACAACAAATGGATATGCACATATGAAAATTTAAAAAAAGAAAAAGTCCTGAAGAGGAGTCTCCTATTAGAAAATGACTTTCACCTAAACTCATGTATAACGCAGAAGGAATGGATTAAAAAAATGAGGGCCCTATGGCATGACACGCCATGAAACCAGACTATGAGAAAACTAGAAGTTCTCTTCCATTGGGTAAGTTAGTTTAAATGACTTCTTTCACATTTTCCTACAGTACTTCATATTTTTCTCCCAAATGTTTGTTAATAGGCAGATCACCCTGTATGTAATGCTTTTCATATTTAGCGATCAAGACAAAATGTACAAATTTTTTAAAAGTTAAATCTAATAAATAAACAGACTCTTTCCAAAATAAAAGACAGGTTGAGTCTGCCTAAGCACGTTACAGCACACATGGAATTTGGATTCGGTTCCAAGTCTCAGAGGGCAGAAGCACACACTTTCGCATTAAGGTCCTCTTGTTCCAAATCACAAAGAGCAGAACTAGGCCCAGGCAAGTCTGCGTCTGGACTCTGCCTGCTCTGGGATAGTTTCAAACTGAATCAGAGGCAGCTCATTTGGAATATCAATAAAAGTAACTGTATAATCCAATGGAATAAACTTCTAAAGGAAAATTTTGGTTTTTCTCTCACTACATGAGCTTTTGAGAATAGGCTGCTCACTTCCCCAGTAGTTTTTGTGCACTCAGACATAAGGGCTCTCACCCTCTCCTTGGAGTGACATTTTGTCTTTTTGTCCTATGACTCATGCATGCTTCTTGCTGTTCCTCCCACCCTGGACACAAATAAAGGCTCACAGTTTGCCCTAAGACTTGCTTTAGAAGCAGCTTTACAGTGATTCACTTCTCTGTGGTCCTTCATGGTATCAAAGCACACACTTAAATCATGAGGAAAAGATCAAAGATGTCATTATAAATGAATTCATACCATCAATTACCATAATTTGCAAGAATCATCACTCATCTTTCATTTTCACTTGGTAGCCATGAAACAAGAAATGTTTCCAGAATCCACACTAAGTGTGAGGCACTGTGGTAAACCCAAGAGGTTGTACTCTAATCTGGGTTAAAATCAGCGTCATGACCACTTTGTGAGCAGAAATTTCCTTTCAGTAAAAAACAACACCTGCTATGTTAAACCGCCCTCTTCAATTGAATTTTAATACTTCTTAATTTATCTATTAATAAGTTTACTTTACAGTCATAAAAAGTTCTAAGCAAAAGAAACGTATCCCTAATTTTATATATGAACATATCTCAGTAAAATTTCATATATGCAATAATCCCATTTCCCTTAAAATATTAAAAAAATATTTTAGATAGAAAGATCCATTTAAATCTCCACATTTTACAGGTAAGAAACTGGAGATCAGTCCAAGACCAAAAGGCTATTAAGGAAAGAATCAAGGTAACGTTTTTTAACTCTACCATAGAAGACTTTTAACCACCTAACTAGCCTCTATCTAATTGCTACAAAAATTCGAGCCCTCCTTAACTAACTTTTCAAACACGAGATAGGCTATAAGACTATCTGATCTTAAAAATACCACTATGTTCCAATATGGCAAAGAAATGAACGAAGCCCATATTCTACAGACTACTCTACGGGCAAATCCACAGTGAAGACGAGCAGCAAATACTTTCCAGCAGTGTAAACAGAAAGGTCGGGCAGAGAGAAACTCCAGACTTGCAAGGCAGGTGGATGCAAGAACAGAAGGCGTCCACTCTCATACAAACTGTGGCACTGTTTTTCATGGAACCTGGTGCAAGGCACCCGAGATGGAAGCTGCTGCCACATGTTCAGCAGAAATACTGATGTCTGTTTACAGAAGAATTTCTTCATGTGTTTATTACTGCTTTGATGTATATCATCAATTTCTGCCTAAAGGTCACAAGATCGTGATGACACATCACAAACCAGGTTGTAATAATATGTTGATTGTTGAGGAAAACTGTGTAAAGACCTAAAGAATAATAAACGTTAAGGCTATTGTATGAATTAAAAAAATAGATTAGATGTCCTTTAAAATTAAAAAAAATAAAAGGACTCTAAGGAAATCTTTGGTTCCTGTAGGTACAAGTAAAATGTTTTACTGTTGAGTTGAAGTCATTCTTTCTATGAAGTCATCGCTGCTGCAGACTTTCATAAGATTACAGTTTTGTGACAACATTTCTTTAGAATGAGAGAAGGAGGATGATTCTTATGTTTAAATTTGTTAACCTGTTAAATGTTTTGCAACTTGGAATTTTCCCCTATAGTTTAGTTCTTTTTTTTTTTTTAAAGATTTTATTTATTTATTTGACAGACAGAGTAGACACAAGTAGGCAGAGAGGCAGGCGGGGGTGGGGGGGAAGCAGGCTTCCCACTGAGCAGAGAGCCCGACTTGGGGCTCGATCCCAGGACCCTGGGATCATAACCTGAGCTGAAGACAGAGGCCTTAACCCACTGAGCCACCCAAGTGCCCCTAGTTTAGTTCTTAAGGAGAATATTACCTGATGTCTGAAATGCAAATATAGTTTCTTTTTATGGTTTGAGATGTTGGGAACATAGCTCTTCTCATTTTTCCCTCTTTAATCCCTAGGTCAATGGTGTAAAGAATAATTTTTGTTTTCCTATAAAAAAAACAACCAACCAACCAACCGTCCATTGATGAATTCATATAAACTCTAATAAAGTAAAAATGTAAGAGCTTTTTCTTAATGCATTTTAAATACATGAGTCAATTCAAAATGATTTTTATACCCACATAACATTTGTGAAGTTTAAAACCTGTTCTCAGTTTATGGTACTGTAACCTCTAGCCACACTGCCCTCACACCACCACCAAAAATCCTGCATTTCTGTATTTGCGTGACTTGCTGCCTCAATGATTCTGCCTTTGCAGTTCTTTAATCTAACTGTCTTGTCACTGCCTAGTGAGATTTATATAAACCTGCTGTGCTAAGCATCTATGACAACAACCCTGCTGGTGACATATTGATTTTTTTAGTTTCAGTTGTCTCCCCTGAGATTTTGGAGCAGCTGCGTTTTTTTGTAAGATTCCACTGAGCCCAGAGCACACTCGACATTATCCGTTCAAAGTAATTCAAATAGAGGGATAGTTAATCACTGATGAATGTATCCCCTGTTGAAGATGCTAACAGTAAAGACCAATCAGCAAATTAATTAATTATAGCTTTGCACATATTGAGTCTTTTTTTTTTTTTTTACTCTTGTTAGTTTATTTTATTTCTAACATCTGGTAAAGTGCTTCTTAGTTGGCATTTGTGCAATAAACATATACTGTACATGCAGTATGTATTCATATGTCCATGTATTTATGAAAAAAAAAAAAAAGGCTTAGCTGGGCTCATATATACACTCAGAAATTAAACTTCTTAAGGATCACTTCCATTCACAAGGTTAACCATGGCAAGTGACTATGAGAAGTGGCTTGGTGAGCAAGAATTCAGGATTCTAGGAGTTAGTTAATGTAGTATCCTAAAGTTGATTAAGTCAGCTCTGTGCTTAAGTAACCAGCATGTAGTCTAGTCCTTAATGCCGAATATATGGCTGAATTTATAGAAACATTTAAAAATCTCATTGAGTCAGTATTTTCTTATAACGAGACCAATGAGAAAGGAATTGGGATATTTCTAGGTAACAGATATTGGTCAATTTTTCTCTCATTCCATCATTGACCACTAAGATCTTTAAATGTGTGCAAATATATGTAAAATCTCTAATAGGTTAGGGTAATTAGACTATGGCATATACGTGCAGCTTCTCAGTGCTTAGCTCACACATACTGTTACTAGGTAGTTAAATTATCCCATGAAAAGATTTGCATTTTAATGTAGCTATGTAATTTTACAGAGCAGATCCAAAATTTAAGGCATGATTCACCAAGGAAGTTTACATACTCTTGCATGGAAACCTTATTTAGCATGTTGATGAAGTTTTAAATGAAAAGAGTTATTAAATGTCTAAAGAGATTGAGCTTACCACTTTGTACACAGCATCCAAAACAATTATTTCAATTTGATATGCTAAAAATAGGTTGAGAAAACAAATGTCAATAAGTCGAGAAGAGTGACCCACTGAATGCCTCTCACTGAGGTTTTATCTTCAGTAAACACTGAATTTAGAATGAAGTAGAAAGATTAAATTGATGATTCAGCTCTCTAAACCAAGATTAAATGGGTGAAACAAATTCCCAAATCAAAGCACTGGTAGTATGTTTAACAAATTACAGCATTAAAAAATACAGTAGCCTCAAGGCCAAGGTTAAAGAATATTACCTTCAATCTGCCAAACCAGTTTTGAGTTGCTGGTTACGGGTTTTATGGGTCCTAGAGTTAATTATAACATGGATTTGTTCTATCAACTGAAAGCACTGCCTGTCCTGAGTATACAGAGTAATTGAGACTCGAGACCAACTTGCAGTTGCTTATCATGGAAAAGAATCTTAAAAGACTCCAAAAAATTTATGTCTCTAAAGCCATAATTGAAATATTTAACACAGCCTAGTATGGAAGCTTTCTAAATAGTGATTTTGTATGTTATCTTAGACATCCCAAAGAGTATAATTTTGATTTTAGTTTAACAATAGTAAATAATCTATATAAAGAATGTAGTTTGGGGGACAGAAATATAGATTAAGGTTTTTTGTCTAAAGAAGTCTCTTTGCATATTTTAACATTACAGATTTATACATTATAAAATAAACAAAATGTTTTGGAAAGATGTCTCCTGACATTGTTTTCTGCTTACACCATTTAAAGTCAGAGATAATTCCTGAGATGGCCTCCAGATTTAAAAAGAAATAATTCTGTAGTTAATATGAACGTATTGACATGAACACTAAGTTTATAAGACAATGTAGTGAAGAGATGTCTGAAAGGAAGGAAATACATCCTGGACATATATCTATGTAGTAATTAAAAAGAACACAGAAGATCTGGTATCATTCTTAGATGTCCAAATTTTTGTCTATAGCACTACCTCTGTTTCATGTCTCACAAATATAATCCTTGAATTGGCTTTGATTATGCTTGGGTCATAGCAAACATTTTAAATATTTATAACCATAATAACTGAAGAAATATACTAAGTCTAATTAAAGAGACAAAGTATGCTGTATTTTGTCTCATAGTTAAATGCCAAAAACAGTGTTCTGATTTGATCGTATATTTGAAATTGCATATCTTGAATTCTGTATTACAAAAATATATAAATATAAATATAAATATAAATATATAGAGAAAATATATTTTCCATTTGATCTCACAATAGCCCTGTTGAGAAAGGACAGTTATTGATATTTTCATTTAGATAAGAGAAAAGGAAAGACTGCAGAGTTTAAGGGACTGAGATAGTCAAATTAAAACTAGAATCTTAGCCTCAGAATTCCTAATTGTATATAATTTGTATTACATATATTCACATACATATGATCACCTTTTTATGTTATAAATAAATCTGCAAACAATTACTTATCATCAATGATTCCCTTTTAATATAGAAAGTGTCATTTTCTTCTTTCTTGTATCATCACCTGTCCCTGCGATTGACTTAAAATTCTTGTCATAGGGGCACCTGGGTGGCTCAGTGGTTTAAGCCTCTGCCTTCAGCTCAGGTCATGATCTCAGGGTTCTGGGATTGAGCCCCGCATCGGGCTCTCTGCTCAGCAGGGAGCCTGCTTCCCTCTCTCTCTGCCTGCCTCTCTGCCTACTTGTGATCTCTCTCTGTCAAATAAATAAATTCTTTAAAAAAAAAAATTCTTGTCATATAAGTTCTATAATTCCGTTTAACCTTTAAAATACATTCTTCTCTGGACACCTGGGTGGCTCAGTCAGTTAAGCGTCTGCCTTCTGCTCAGGTCAGGATCTCAGGTTCCTAGGATCCAGACCCATGTTAGGCTCCTTGCTCAGCAGGGAGTCTTCTTCTACCTTTCTGCGCACCCCCGTCCCTGCTCACTCTCTCTCTCTTTCAAATAAATAAAATCTTAAAAAAACACACACTATTCTCAAAGAGGTATGGTTACAAATTGAGTATGCATTGTTAGTAAAAATGTATGTTATGGGCGCCTGGGTGGCTCTGTCATTAAGTGTCTGCTTTTGGCTCAGGTCATGATCCTGGGGTCCTGGGATTGAGCCCCACATAAGGCTCCCTGCTGAGCAGGGAACTGCTTCTCCCTCTCCCACTCCCCCTGCTTGTGCTCCCTGTCTCGCTGTATCTCTCTTTGTCAAATAGGTAAATAAATATGAAATAAAAATAAGTAAATAGGGGCGCCTGGGTGGCTCAGTGGGTTAAGCCGCTGCCTTCGGCTCAGGTCATGATCTCAGAGTCCTGGGATCGAGCCCCGCATCGGGCTCTCTGCTCTCTAGGGGAGCCTGCTTCCTCCTCTCTCTCTGCCTGCCTCTCTGCCTGCTTGTGATCTCTCTGTCAAATAAGTAAATAAAATCTTTAAAAAAAAAAAAAAATAAGTAAATAGAAATGTATTTTAGATAAATTTTAGACAAATACAACAAATCAAAGTAACTATGTACATTTCCAAATAGAGTGCAATGTTGTAAAGGTAGAGATGTAGTTATTTTAAGCATAAATGTGATGATAGAAATGATGATATATCATATAGTATAAAAAGAAAAAAGAATTCATTTGTGTATCACCCTCCTAAATAATACCTAATGATAAAAACATTTTTGTATTTATGACAATTTTTAATAACACAGTCACAAATAACTAATTCAGTCAAGTCAACCATGGAGTTGGGAGAGGACGAATAACCATTCAAATTGTATCTTTTGCACTTTAAGCAAAATTAGCAACCATATTATTCAGTTTTTAGATGTCTGATGTTCTCATATGCCACCTATTGTTCTCATATTTAGAAACCCTAATTAAAATGTGAAGAAATGAATCAGATTAGATGTGTGTTAAGAGAAACCATTTGTTTTTAGAACTCTAACATATTGAAGGCATTGACATTGTGGCTAAGAAGTCTGTTGTCTTTGACAATCTGGGCACTTGTCCAATTTAATCTATCACATTTTCAATATGTAAATCTTTAACATTTATTGCTGTCACTTTTGGATAAAATTTTACCATGGCTCGATCAAGGGCAAGAAAAAAGAAAGCTTATTTTTAGTTTTGATCTCCTCAGTGGCTGATATGGGCAAATGTTCCTGAAGGAAGCTGAGGGTCTTCCAAGGTTTCAAAGGTACCCTTTACCTGCCACACCCTTTACAACATAGACCATAAAACTCAATAGAAAGATTAATGACAATGTTAAAAGTGTATAAAGGAATATGAAATTAAGTTCATAAAGCTTAAACTCTTGAAAGAATACTTGGGTAAAATAAACTTTAGAAACCACCTCTAAACAACCAAACCTAAAGGCTCAAAAATGACCGAAGTTGCTTTTCACTTGAGGTTTGGCTGAGTTATTTTATGTTTAGCAGTGACTGAATTTCCCCCTAGGTTGGCACATAATTAACCACATAGTTCATGGAGTTCCAAAAATACCAAAGCTCAGTAATCTCTCTACGGAGAAAGTTTAAGATTCTGGCAAAGTTGTTGTTGTTGTTTTCTAAACGTTGTCCTGAATTACTAGCATACTATCGCTTTCTCTGAAACCCAAAATGGCAAATATCCTGAGTAACAAATAAATACATTATCTAGGATAATGCTATTATTTTATGACCTTTGCAGTATTATATTTTAATGTGTTTCACTACAAAGCACATGCACACGTAATCTCTATGTTAACTGAGGCCTCCCTAAACTAACAAGATTTAAAGACTCTTGCTTGAGACCCCAGTTTCTGAGTCTGGTACAATTAAAAGTCTGTTTGACTTCATGGTTCAGAACTGTCTGCCATACGCGTGTCCCATGTGAGATAGGGCTTGGATGTTGCACTTTCCTGCTAATTTCCACAGAAATTTCAGACATGTTCAGCATTTTGTGATACTCAGCTAATTTAAATGGTCCATGGGTGAGACAGGAGTATCTCATCAGTCATTAAAGCATGTTTGCCATCTTTCCTCTACATCCCTTCTTGAGCCCAAACTCATGGTATATGTACCTCCTTACTCTTCACAATCTATTGCAGTGGTCCAATCCCCCTCCAGAATTATCCTCCCCTTCTTGTGATACCTCTACTGTTTCCATACTAGAAATAGCCAAAAGGCCAGTTTATCTTCCCCAGCCCCCCTAAAATTCTGATAAATGGACTTTATCCATTGCATTACATACACACACAAAATCTTCAAGTAACTTGGGACCCATGAAGAGGAATGAGAATGAGGAAGATAATCAAAAAGCAATGAAAAGCAAGAAGACATAATGGTTCCTTTCACATTTTTTTTCTTATTTTGAATGATAAAATACATGAGAATGATAGATTAAAATTTTTTTTTTGAAGGGGAAATACCAAATTTCTTTAAAGAACAAACACAAATGTTCAAATTATTTTCTTGAGTTCTGGGGGGAAACATTCTACCTTTTCTGCTGAATATAGTAGTCAAAATCAGACTAGAAACTACAAAACTACACAAGCACTAATAATTTTATCCACTTAACTAAAATACATTTGTTAAACTACTGAACTATTATACTTGCCTAAGTCACAATTCTTTTCCCCATGCTAACTAGAAAATTGTATAACTGTGACATTTACTCTTGAATGTAAAAAGCATTTGAAATCATGGCATTTAAACAAGAATGATTACCTAGGAAATTTTATTTTTTCCCTCTTATTCTTCTAAAAGTATGTACCATATGCTTGGGATAATAACCTCTGTAAAAGTCTGAAATAGTAAATGTCTTTTTAAAGAAAAAATATTCTTCCATTTATATTTCTATGAGTTATAGGCTGCTTCCTTTAGAAATACAGCTTTGTAAATACTCCTTGCATAATGTTAAAATCTTAGGATCACATACAAAATCATCGGCTTGTACAGAGTTTCTTTACAGGAGACAATAAACTATTGCTTTACACATTGAGTAAGATCACTGTGACATTTGATTTATCTTGCGGTTCTCTGTAATCTTTCACAGTTAAATGTTGAATACCCACCAACACTTTAATGGGAGACTTAGCACAGATTATTGAAATGTATTTACAGAGAGACCATTCTCCACTTTAACAGTTACGGGGGTCTTTAAAAAAAAAAAAATTATTCTAATACCAAGGTCATCTACATCTTGCAGAGTTATATAGATTCTTTTACATACGATGCTTCAAAGGTAGTCATGATATTTTCTTCTTTTCATACGACTTTCTACTTTACTATAGACCTGTGATTAAGTTCAGGGTGTACACTACCTAAAAAAGGAGACAGAAGTAGGTCCCAGACATTGTAGGAAAATGATATACTGAAAAGCTTTGAAATCCCCGGGGAAAAAGAGAAACCTAGAGCATCCTACAGCTAACAGATCCTATAGACACTCTAATATTTTTTGAATTAAAGAATATAAGTCACTAGATCAAACACAGATTTTTCAAAAACATATTCTCTAACATTAATTTTTTTTACAAGGTATTTCTATATTCAGGTTTAAGTACTTTGCTCTGGATCTGCTCAAGTTCCTAAACAAACTCCCATTCTGAGTAACTGACTCCCCTGTTAAAATTTGGGATGTGTGGTTGTATTATGATCTTTTTTTCCCTCCATTTTTCATTGCTCTAATGTGAAAGTATTTTGCTGCTTGTCATTTTATTCTAAAAGAATACAGGACATTGGCTATCCTTAGAGTATTTCCGTATTTTTTCCAGAAAAGAAGTCAGGAATGGTGCTGTATTAGATAATTAAAGTTGTACTTGAACCCTTGAACATAAACTCTTTCATCAGAGGATAATTAATGGCAAAGAGGCAGAAAATATGATACCCAGAAATTCTACTTATTTTTAAATCATGATCATCCCCTCTTAGTTTATTTACATTGGTCTCCTTGTCTGGCTCTCCCTTTCTCTTAATGTTTTACCTTAAACTCCAACCAACTGCCTTGTCATGTCCATCAGTTTACCTCAACATCTGGGAAACACATTAGCCAGGTTAGTTTCTCCAGTCCCATTTCATCCTAATCTCTGGAATCAACATTGTTCCAATCCATCACATAATGTCTTGGACTCAAACAGAACTTAGGAAATTGATGTCTACGCCATTGCTCTATCAGATAGACTCTTTACCTTCTTTTCTGGAAGCATATTCTCAAACTGTACTCTTTCTTCAGGTAAAATTCAGATCTACCCCGTCTCTTTGTTTTTTTTTTCCTTATCTCTTTAGCCTTCAATACCAATCACTAATTATGTCACATTGTACAGTTATTATTCTCTGCATCTCCTTAATGGGATTGTATATCCCTGGAAAGCAAGGTGTCCCTCATTTACTGTTCTGCTCAATACAGGAGAGGATGCCTTAAATGTGGTAGGTTCTCAATCAGAAATTTTTAAATTAGGGAACATCTTGAAAGGCTGATGGGGGTATCATATTACTGTATATTTTGTGTTAGTTGTCATCCTGGGTTTATACAGATTCTAGCTCATAGATTACATGAATAATGCAGGGAAATATACTAAGGATATTTCCAAGGTATACAAAATAATTCCTGAAAACGAAAGACCAGACCTTATACAAAAATTAACTTATGCCCTTTAGCCATTATGAAACAGACAACCATTTTAAAAACGTAAACAAACCTTAAAGTTATAAGGATTTTAATGCTGTGTCATGACTGAACAGAGAAACTGAAGTCATTTCTCTACTTTGAATATATTGCTATAACTTGTTTGAGTTGTCACACATGAATGCTAAGAAACCTAACCCTACTGCCCAAACTCTTTCTGTCATTGCTATGATATAAATATCCAGTTTATAGTACAATGAGATAATTCTTCCCTTGGTAGACAATACTTCAAACTAGTTCCTGAATATTGTGAATTACAGTTTTAACTGTAGCAGTTGAATCAGAGAGTGTGTTAGGATGTACTACTTTATTCTTATTTAAATGCGGGGGGCCTCTATTGTTAAAGAGCACTAAAAACATAGTGAATTAGATTTGCATATGTGCAATTTAAAACTTACTGCGCCTTCTTAAAAAAACTAGAACATAAATCATTCCTTATGTCTTATACAGTTATTTCATTGTCATCTTAGTAGAATATTTATTGGAATTAACAGTTAAATGATTTTTTAAAAATATTTTTTGTCAAAATGATTTGGAAATTCTTTTGAAATGTTGAGGTTATGGATGCATGTTTCTACCAGATTTTTTTTTTTAAACAAAACTCACCTATTTCCCTAAAGAACATGTTTCCAAAGTAGAAGGATTTGGACCCTCTCTGACACTGGCTAAGTAGCAATTCATGAATTTTGGAGGCAGATGACTTTAAATGCTTTTTTTCTCTGTTTAGATACTAACCATAAACAGTAGGTATAAAACATCAACAAATTTTTATTTGTTTCTGGTCCAAAAAACTTTCCTAGTTCACAGTACTCAATTTATCTTTTATGATTGTATCTTTTTAAAGCTTGATTAGATCGACTCTTACTCTCTCTCTTCTCCTTCATGGTACATTTCTAATTTCTCCATATATCCCTTACATGAATAGGTAGAGAAGAGAGTGATGATGACATAGGAATGCCGTAGACAAGCAGCAAATATACCCAAGTTCTATTTATTTGCCTAGTGGCCAAGACACTTAATCTCCTAGGCTTCAACTGTAATATAAAAGGGCCAGATTAAATGACCTCTGGTTTTTCTTCCAGAAATAGAATTCTGATTCTAAATATAGGAAAGTGATGCATATTCTTTCTGGCTACCAGAATGCCACTTAACATTTTGGTACAATTAGACTGTTAGAAATGGGACTGCAACATAAAACATGCCTTAGTCACTAATGGCACCCAACCCAACCACCTGATTTCTTCCTAATTGATTTATTCTACCCACCTACCCACCCACACACACACATACACCCTCTCCATAAATCCACACTCTGAAAGTGCCATTTATTTTAGTTAAAACTTTTCCTAAACTAGTCTTTACTAATGGTGCTTAATCTCCATGTGGCTTAAAGTAACAAACCAAGGAGTCTGTGTGTGGTGAGCATGTGGTCACGAACAAGAGGAAATCTGAATTTAAAGGGCAGAAAGCAATGGAAAATGGAAGCCAGCCGACTCTGTTTTTCCAGCTGTTTCACTGGTAAAAGAAATTCTAATAAAACAGATAGTATTTCTTTATAGCCTCATTAGTTTTCCTTATGTAAACTGACAATGCAGGGCAGTGTTCCCTGAGTCCAATATTGGTATACAGTAATCTTTTAATTTTTAAAATGTATTTCCTGACGATGCTTAACAAAGTGGCAAAAGATTCAAAATGTTAAATGAAAATCTGCAGAAATTCTAATCCTTGATAAATAAAACAAATTCAATTCTTAATATGCACAGCAAATGACACATTACACAGAGTGATTAGAATATTGCAGAGATTTAAAAATTTAAACACAAAAGGGTCTCTGTAATATGTGGAATCTATTAATTATCTATGTAGAAACAATGATCACTTCAAAAACACTCAGGAGAATGCTTCCAAAAAATCTCTTAGGAAACATCCAGTTACCTCATTTTCTAAAATATCTCTGTGATCTGGAAAAATCAAGGAGATGATTCAATTTAGGGCTGCCTAAAACAAAGTTTGTCCTACATAAATTAATTACATCAACTGTTCTCATTTTTAAGTTTTTTTTCTACAATCCATCCTTAAATATTGCCTGACTGATCTTTAGGCATATGATACCATTATATGAATAGAGTTTGTAGGTACTGCCTAATTAATGTTTTTCATAATATTTTCTAAAATGCTATGAAGTAAAAAGAGAAAATATAGAGAATACAGTAATGTGAATGTAAGATTTGTGTTTAGTTTTTCATATCAATCATACTCAGGACTCCCAATTTTTAGCATAATCACATTACAATTCACATTACTATATGATTTTTAAATTATCTTTTAAATAGCCCTACAACTACAAATATTAGATCTGCTTATTAATCCATAATAACAATGCCAATTGTAGAGAACTTGAAAATGCTTCAAACCACTATAAAATCAGCATCTAAAGGTGATTACTCAAGGTAGCCACTGGTATCATCACTTGTGTCAAATCAACGTAACAGTAAAAACTCTTGTCATCTGACCGTTAGTCATTCCAACTGTGCAGAGTTCTTCATTTTATTGTCTCCTGATGCTGTCAATTAACCAAGCCTCAATCATACACCTATTATCAAGAGCAGGTTCATTTCAGGTTACCTTTCATAAAAGGAGACTCTACATTAAAAAATAAAATAAATAAATAGAAGTATTAAAAGGGAAGCAAAAAGCCATCTTAGCAGCCAGCTACATCTGCCTAATAATAGTGAACCGAACCTCAGGTGGAATACACTAGTACCTCTTACAATCTAATAGGATCTCAAATGACCCTCCCTCAATCATAAGGGTTGTTCCTTTAGAAGTGGCTATCATAGGGTTATCTGTTGGGTCCTACTCTAGTCTTGCCATCTTGCAACTCAGCTAACCTACATCTTAGCTTCTCTTCCTTTTGTGCCAGCTTTTAAAAAAATATTCTGCTACTTCTTGAATCAACCTCCCAATAAAGGAAAGCTGATGAGGTGGTGTGTGGCAGGATGGTAGCGTTCATGGAGCAGCAGTCCAGGAAGGAGAGAGGAGGTGAGAGAGGAACATAGACCCCTGAGCACACCATGGGGCTGTGGAACTGTCCAGCAGCTGGCACGGCCTGCCTGATCCACCCGCCAATGTGTTCTGAAAGTTAGTAATTCTGTTCACTTCTCTCTCCAATTTTCCTTTAAGTACTTATTGGAAAAATAAGGATCTAAAGTGAATGAGAGCTATACAAAATTACTCATTCTTGTCTCCTGGGCTGTGGGGCAGTGTATGGAGTTGTAGGGCAGTGACTAGAAATATTAAATTTGGGAATTTGCATCAAAACATAAAACAACCGAAGTCCATAAAAACTCAATATTCTTTTCTTTTGCTCCCTATGGGATAAGTAGATCGCTGGAGGGAAGAAATGTCTTTTTTTAAGGTTGGAGACTGTAGATGACTAGCAGTAAAAGGGCTGCTTAGGGAAGACCACAGTCTTCAGACCTGCTCCCATGCCCAGGTCAATTCTGGGAAGGATAAATAAAAGCAAAAGGAGGTGTGCAGGGCAGGGCACACAGACAGAAAAGAGTGCTCAGAGGTACAGAAGAGGAAAGAATGAGAATCAGGAACTTGAAGAGCAGAAAGGTAACCAGATGAGGAAAACTTATGGAAAACAGTCTGAAGCTGTTCAATGAATAGAAGGTTGGATACTCGGGAAAACAAAGAACTGAATGGAAATTCAGTCTAAGATTAAGAAGAAGGCTGCATTTACAGTTTAAAAATTAAGGCTACTGTGCTATTTGGTTTAACTGCAACTCTTAAGTTTTTTTAATTTTTATTCAGTATCTTTTTATTTTTATAATTTTTTAATTTTTATAATTTTATAAATTTTATAATTTTTATTTTTTAATTTTTATTCAGTACCTTTCTAAATTGATAGTACAGTCAGATAGTATTAAGCAATGGATCATTCTCATGTTGAATGAATATATAATAAAAATTTCTAAGCTCTTTATGAACTTGGAAATATTTTTTCTTTGTAATCATTCTTGACATAATTGTCAATAAGAAGTGACACAAAAAATAATAGGATAGAATTTAGATGTGGTTTATGGAGACCATATCAAGAAGATTTGTTTTTTCTCAATAACTTCCCATATTTTAAAAATGAAAACTATATGAACCCAAAGACTCAATCATAAATAATTCTTATTAAAGATGAGTAACACTGAGCTCCATGTATAAGAATAACAGAAACAAAGAGATATATATGCATCATAATAGTAAGACAAGAATTATTATATTATTAGTATATATGAGCTCCAGGCAATGTTTTCTGTCAATATTTAGCAAAATATGGCAGAACCAAATCATATCAATCCTGCAGCTCACAGTACTTGGGAATCAGACTACCATAATAATACTGTGTTGAGTATCAGAACACTTAACGCAAGCTCTCTCTTTCCTTAAATGAATATGTATGAACCTAGGATATCTGGCACTGGATTTTCAATGAAGAGCCTGGTGGTAGGTATTAAGAAGGGGACGTACTGCATGGGGCACTGGGTGTGGTGCATAAACAATGAATCTCAGAACACTGAAGAAAAAAAAAATTAAATTAAGATGTTAAAAAAAAAAAAAGGATTCTTAAATCACTAAACTTCCATTTTCCAATTCTTTGTGCTATAGTTACCAACATTTTACTTTTACATGTTACAAATCCCTCAATACAATGTCATTGTTTTTATTTAAAAAAAAAAGAAATGATTGAATAAAAAGTTTTATGAACCTTTTTAGGTACATCATAATAGGCAATTTGATCACATCATTAACCACAGCCTGTCTAAAACATCTCTAACTTCACTGCTGATCATAGTGCCTGATAAATTCTATCCCAGAGTCTGTCAACATAGCCTGTGTTATTTTAGGGACAGTTTGTGCCTTCATGCAAACCTCAACACATGCCCACATACCTACACATTTATGAAAAAAGAAGTTGTGTTGTTTTTTATTCCCTTCACTAAACTTTCTTACATACTCTTTGGCCACATAGTTTCTTCATAACTAGTTTTCATAAACAAGGACAAAAGTAAATGTATCACTTTGTTCAATTTGGGTCTATTCATATTCAATATCATAAACATGGTATATATTTTTAAGGAAGACATGATATAAATCTTGTTTTATTATTTTCATTTTTTTCTAATTATATATTCTTTAAAGAAAGAGTTCTGTTTTTTCTCTTTTATGCTCTAATGCCACCAAAGATAGAGCATTCTTATAAGACCTCTTGCTTTACCCAGAAATGATTTTTCATCTGTCATTGTGCCCAACTCTAGACCAGGAGTAGAAAATAGACAGGTGAACATAAATGAGTAAAGGAAACAAGGCTAGAAGGGGGCAACCCTACTCAGTTCCCATCTGTCCTTCCTAGGTCTTCTGACTTCTTAAGAACAATGACAAATACACACCATCAATGAAAATCTGACTCTTACATGTTAGCAGCTAATTCATTTTTTGTTAAATATTTTAATTTTTATTATTTTACTATGTTCAGTTGGCTAATTCATTTTTAAACATTATGGAGCTAAGAACATTCTTTTTTAGGCCAGTGACCCACAAGTTTTCCACATCTAGAATAATGTTTCTTAATATAAACAGACAATATATTTCTTAAGGGCATGGAGTATATCCTAGTCATTTTTTAACTCCCTCGGCTTTATGCAAAATTATAAAAATAATACCTAACATTTAGTATACTTTTACTGTGTGTCATGTCTTGCTAAATGTTTTACATACATTATAAAACATTTAATATTCATAATAAAAGTATTAGGTAAGAACTAATTTATCCTTACTGCCTAGTAAATAAAGTCTAGGGAAGCTGAGGGAATTGCCATGAGTTAATATGGTTTCTAACTGGTGGAGGGATATTTTAAACCCAGGCACTCTACTCCTAAGCCTGACCTACTTGCCTTAGCTGTACAGCATTTACAAAACAGAAACAGTTGTTCCATTTTGATTTAACTGGGCAAAGATAATAGTTAGGAGGGACTATTCACTACTATCCTGTAAATTGTCTGTTAAATGTGAAAAATAAAATCCTTCTACGTAACAAGTGAATGCATAGAATTTAGTTCTTCCATGACTAGTTCATTGCACTGCCCTATAAACTCTCCATCACTTTTTTCCTCTTTACTACTGAGATAACACAGACACAAGAATGAAATGTGAAAAGTGTATAATCAGTATTTTAGTGTGTTTTCCCTGGAAGAGAAGATGTTGGATATATTGCCTCAGTGGCTTAAAAATAAATTGGGAAATACTGCAATATAACACCTCATTTTGTTACACTGCACTAAACAATCTGGCATAATTGGGTTGGGGAAATGAGTCACAGTTTTGCCTGTTACAGAGGGTGGTACAAGGAATTACTATACTTCATTTTGGTGGATTAACTCCAGAAATAAATTAGGAACCTGTACAGTATTTAAAAAGTCAAGCAATTTTTCCATTTGTCATGTTAGAATTAAATGATGACTTGAGTTTTATAAATGATTTTCCCAAACAAATAAATAATAAGGGAAACATTCCCTTCACTCATGACCCTAAAATTTACAAATGTGGCTATTTTACAAAAGTATGTTCCATTTGTGAAGTTTGCATTTTGATACACTGAGTTGTATTCATAAAGTCTATGAAGCCAGACATTGGTATTTGATTTCTGGAAATATTTCAAGCCATTATTTAGTTATTTGTCAGTTTTTCGTTTACTTTGCTTTGTTTATATACTTTGCAAGACTTGCTACCAAGTCCTAAATAATAGGAGTACACCACATCTAATCATTTCTTTTTAAAAAGGCAAAATATATTTCTTTCCATTAAAGATCAGTCAATAAAGTTACAGGTGGAATCTTAGGGGGAAAAAAAACAAAACCTTAGTTTGACGTGACTGGAATCCTAAAAGCATACAATGTCCTAGAATACCATTGTTGTTTCGTTAATAAGTAGTTAATTTTCTTCTCCTTCATAAACTGCAACCAGTGAGCAAAATGTGCTTTCTGGAATTTGCCCATTTTATGCATACTGTGCATTTCAGGTGTTAAACTTCTATCTTCCACGAAAACAGTTTTTTCCCCTCTAATGAAAGACATCATATTGGTACACTGAAACATATACCATAAAGCTCCTGAGGATGGCTAAGTTTTTAATTCATGTTGTTTTAATATAAACAAGTAAACATGACGTATCCTGTAGAGTCAATACTGACTCTTCAAAGGCCTCAAGTACTTTTGTGTTCTGTTTATTGATCTGCTTGTAACATGGCTTTTAAAATTTCTCTCTCATTACCCTTACACATGGTATTTTACTCCAGAAATCTTCTGATTTGTTAAGTATGCAGATACGTTTCATAAGCTAATAAAAGCCATATCTTTTCTGCCCCCACGGCAATAATAGGATGACACTACTAAGCCCAGAGACCTAAACCAACATAATTCACTAAGAAGAAGGTTAAAAGTGTATTTATTAAGAAAGGTCTCTGAATCATTGGCTCTTCATGATCCTGGAACTCAGAGCTAGACAGAGTTTGATTCACTGACCTACTTCGGCTCCCCTCCAGTACTCTTCATCACTAATGCAAATATAATAGCATCTATGCTCATTGAAGAGCCTGGAAAAGAAGGATATAGGAAAAAAGAACAGAATGTGTTCCCACTGCCATAGGTGACACATTTTTTTTTTCCTGAGAAGAAAGCTTCCTTTTCTTACACCTCTCCCTACCTCTACCACTATCTGTAAGCTCTTCACCTTCTGGAGGGTGACACAAAGCACATACAAATGAAATTGTCTAGGAGAGCATATCCATTACACAAAACTTTATTTAATCTTCTTAGCAGCATACTCTATGACCAGTGATGTAACATAAATCAAGACCTAGCTTAGGTTATCAAGAACCTTGGTGAGATGTCAAATGTCCCTACATTTCAAAATATAAAGGAAATATAAGTAGAACACAATTTTCTAGGTTGTGGCTTTGAAACAGATCTTCACATTTCACATAGAAATGAAGGATATCTGTTCACACTTTTTTTTTTTTTTTAAAGATTGTACTTATTTATTTGACAGAGAGAGAGACAGCGAGAGAGAGAACACAAGGAGGGGGAGTTGGAGAGGGAGAAGAAGGCTTCCTGATGAGCAGGGAGCCTGATGTGGGGCTTGATCCCAGCACCCCGGGATCATGACCGGAGCTGAAGGCAGCCTTAACAACAGAGCCACCCAGGCGCCTTGTTATCTGTTCATTCTTAATAGGTTGTCAACCCTCAAGCTCATTATGGCTACACTAACGATGATTTCTCTGGCACTGAAAATCTTAATTGTTGAGTAAAGGAGCTAAAATTTACTGTTTAGCACTATCTTGGATACCATTAGAGCAACAGGCTGTCTACAGCCCTCTTTCATTTTTAAAAATTCCTGGGAGATTTCATGTTCTCTCATAGAAACTGAACTTTAGGGATTTGGGACAGTGATTCCTAACATGACTGCAGACTGGAATTGTCTGGAAGTTTAAAAACATGAGTTTCTATGCCTCATCACTAGATAAACTGACTCAATTGCTCTGGGTGTGGTCTGGGCATCAGGATTTTAAAGCTCCCAGATGACTCTAATGTGTAGCCAGTGTTGAGAATCACTGTTCTGAGGTCTTAGGTTTAACCTAAGCCATGATTCCCAAAACTCAGAATTGCTGATTTTTTTTTTCCCCTGGCTTAATTTTTTCTGTCTTATAGACTTATGATGATGGAGTGGCAAACTGCTGATGGGAATGAAAGCTCAGAGAAAGCACGACCTCTGGTATGGAATTCATTTTGGGGCATGGAAGATATTTCTGAAGATCTAATTATCTTGAACCTCTGGTCTGGGTCCTTCATTCTATCCCTCAAATATGGCTGAGATTGTGGGGGGGCGGGGAGGAGAAGGAGGGAAGGGGAGAAGGAGAGAGAGTAGAGATAGTAAGAGCACTTGCTCTGGAGAGTGAGCAAAGGAGAAATTTGGAAATCAAGAAATGGAGAGGATAAAACCTGTTCCCCATCCCTACCCCCACTATATACAGTTTAGGATTTTTAATGCAGGGCATTAAAGACAATTTGGCAAACTGGAGTCAAGCTGTTTGTCAACTGATCAGGTAGAGATAATGATTCTGCATAGTTACAGACACTAAGGGGAATCTGGAGGTAAATAAAACAAGACAAAAGAAAAGAAAACCCAGCAAAAGTGCTTTGCCTCAGAGGCTTGGAGACCTCTCCTCAAGTGCAAATACCTCCTCTTTGGCATTCCAACTGAACTCCCCTCTCAATCTAGTTTCTAGCCATGATGAAAACTCTAATCCCTGTAAGCAGAATGATTAATGCCCACAATGCGTTTAAAGCCAATATTCTAAACCAATTTAAGATAATGTTTTTATTTCAAAACTGACCTCTTCTATGTATTGTTTGTGCCTCTTTTATAGCCGGGTGTGCCTGGTGTAACACTTGTTTATGTAGATGGCGTATCCTGCTGACTAGAATGGGTGGTCACCACGGAGAGGATTCATGCCATACTTCTTTTTATACTGAAAGCTGTAGCAAACAACATTGCACGAGGTGGGTACTCTAAAATATTCCTGGAATTCAGTGCAGTTCATTGGGTCTTTTTTTTTTTTTTTTTAACTGAAATGATGTATTAATGGAATCTATCTAAAGTAGGGAGGATGAATGGGGAACAAAGGAATAAGAAACAGATGGACACAACATTATTTATAAAAGCCTAAAAGCTTTTTCTCATATTGACCCATAATTTGCCAACGATCAATTCTAAGCAGATTTCCCAGCTTTCACTTTAAGGTGAACATAATTTGTACTGTTGGCACTTAATATAGATTTACTTGTATACCTCGAAAAAGATCTAAGCTATTAAGGGACCTCATCAAATTTATCTTTAGTTCTAAAAAAAAAAAAAAACCCAACTTTTTTTTTTTTTTAACCCAGAAGCAATTTTTGTAAAGGTTTTAAAACTCTATTTTAGTATAAAATATTTATTGTAAAAATTGGAAACCAAAGATGGTTATTTGTTTTAAAGATCACTTCACCTAAGTGCTGAAGGTACTGAATTTCATTTCCGAAGCATAAGTGAATGACATATCTTAACACTAGGCCACCACCTTTAACTCAATTCCTGCTACACATTCCATCAGCACCTGGGCTCTGCGGCTTTCACCATTTTGTGAATAATTTCATACAAGATTCTATAAAGGCAAACTGCTGAAAATAAATAAATTACTAAAAAGATATAGCTTTTATAGGCATAAATGAGGAGAAGCAATCCTTCCCTTTCACCTGAAATGAGCATATTTTATTATTCTACAGCAAAGCAATAACTGCTCTTTCTTCAACAAAATATAGCCTATTGAATGTTCTCTTCCTCCCTCAATAGAAAATTGTTTACACCACTATTATTGATACAATTAAATGAATAACCAAAGTATAAAATACTGGCATAAAGATCTCTTTGCTTATCCTACTTTAGATATCAAAATAAAGAAACATACAACTGCATACAACATATGCATTATAAGATCCTCCAGGGAAAAAAAAAAAAAAAGATGCATAATTAGATTTTCACACAAAGATTTTACAACTCCAGTCATATCAGCAGGTTTTGAGTACTAATGGAAAATGGAATTGATGCAATTATGTTGAACAGTGGCAGGAAGCATGCTTTTAAGAGAATCAGCGTACAGAGAAAAATCCCAGTTGCATGTGCATTAAAGCTGTCAAGATGTTAAGCTAAAGATCTTCTCTCTGTGCCATCTAAACCCCTGCCCGATTCCAGGAAGTAACTTTCTGAAGCCATGCCAAGCCCTGTGCTTGAAAGTAACATTTTAATTGGTTTCTTCTAATAAAATTCAAAATGTTCCTTTTGGTGATGACAATACACTCATTGTTTTATTCCTGCTTAATGTTCTGGTCTCTTGGAATGCTGTGAGTATTAACTGTTCAGGGAAAAGGAAGAAAAAAAAAGCTCATGAGTCTGAATTTATGTAGCAACAATCTAGCTGGATGGACCGGCAAAAGTTGGAAGTTTTTGATGGCAGAAAGAGTGCTTCTATTTAAAGCCAGATTTGTATGGGATACCAATGAGATTCCAATTGCTCCCCACTGTTTGCATCATTATTACATAATAACAGTTACATGTAAATACAGAGCTAGGTTGATAATGTTTAGAGAATGTTTAAAGCTCTTATTGGCAAGTAACCCAAAATAAATTATCCAGTAAGTCTTTTCAAACCAAGGAATAACTTAAGCCATGAGGTTTTTGTTTTTGCTTGCATAACAACTACTGTGTATTTAAGAGGTTGGAAAGTTATAAAAAGAGCTCCAAAATATTCACTGGATCATATTATCAGAATTTCTCCATGCCTGGTCATCATCTTAAGTTCTTTCATTGAAAGTTTTTCAAGGCAGTCTATTGACGATTTGAATACCTACAGACATAACTTTAATTTCGTAATGAAATTCAATACAAATGTTATTTCGTTTATACAAGTCCATTTTATAATCACTTTGGTACTGTTCACTTATTCATTACACAAAAGGTCCCTGTGTTAAGAATGACAGTTCTGCTGGAATTGTGTTTTTACACGTAAAGGTCTCTTACACTTGAGAGGACCGTGGCCACACATACCCCCTCTACCTGAGCCAAAGAAGGAAGGTCAGGAATACTAGGGTACTGGACTCCCTTTACTCTCGGTTTCTAATTTTGCTAGTGCGGTCTTAAAATTTTCAGACTCGTGTGCACTATCAAATTTCAGTAATGAATGAAGTGCCAGTTTGGTGCACCTCACACAGTTTGTACAAAATGATGTCTATTTACAAAAGAGATAACGTCTTTTCTAAGCTAAATTTTGTGAAATCAAGATTTTAGAAAACAAAGTATGTAAAAAAAGATTATGTTTCATATGCTATAATTGGAAATCTGCTAATTCCTTGGCAATTCATGCTAACTATAGTAACATGAGCAACCTGGGCAGCTAGACTTCACTGGCTGTAAAGGCAGCAAGCATAGGGAGCCGATTTAGATATTTATGGTATATGTGCATATGATTTGCCCCATTCATTCCCTGTAGGTTCCGGTTCCTGTTATCTGTAGTAACCATGGATTACCTTCTTCGGGCAGGGTCAGCGAATCCTTTTGTTCTCACCATTACTAACTGTCAGTGATGGGAAGGAGGCAAGGCTCAAAGACAGAAGTCATTAGAGTTTCTTCCTCTGCTCCTCAGCTCACTTGCCCTGAGCTGTTACTCTATGTATACCTGTGTTGCAGTAATACGTTAAGAACTACAGTGTTTGCCAAACTAATCACCACATTATTGTGTAAGTATAAATTTGTGGTATTTGAAACTTAACATAAGAAAGCATAAATCATACATTAAAAATGATACCAGTTATACAATAGCTTTTTTCCTGACTTCTCAACTTTTGTTTTATGCATTTACAAGACAGTATATGCTCAGGAAAGACTTAATCAGTAGCAAAACACAATAGATCTTTACTCGCGGCATACGTGTGTGTATGTATGTATGTATGTGTGTGTATAGATAGTACATTTATTTTTACTCAGATATACATCCCCTCTCCATAACTGATTCTATCTTTAGAACATGAAACTCCATGCTAAGGAAATAAGATATTTTTCTTGAAAGAATTCAGCAACTGTTTAGTGCTATTACTCCTGCAGAGAATCAACGTGTTTTATTTTGTTTTGTTTTTATGAGCTCAGTAGTCTGACCCTCTTCTTAGAGGAATAGCAATTATCTGTTGCAAAATTATATTACTTTGATTCTTTGGTTTATCAAGTCCATAGAGACTAGAGACTTGACATTAGCCATTACATTATAGAAGATTAAATATGAATAATCTTATATTGAAACTCTGGTACTTGTTCATTTTTTCTAAGGAAATCATTTCAGTGAGATAGTAAATTAGGAATTAATTAGGTAGAATATTTCATACTTTTTAATCTAGAATCTTAAATGCTAGCAAGTGCTAAAATTGAGAAAGGCAAGAATACTAGGCATTTTCAATGACATCACTTCAAACTAGGACATAAGATTAATGATTGTTTTCCTTCTAAGACAATACATAAATGAACAGAGTAGAATATTCTATTCTAGGTGTTGACAAAGAGGAAAATGGTATCCTGATGTACACAGCACAACAATCAAAACTCTTGACTTATGGGAGTTATAATTTGAGAAAGGCAAGACAAAGAAAGTATGTTCATTAACTTACATGAATTAGACACAAATAAAAATATGAATTTTTGACTTTATGTATAGCCTCACTCTTTCCTCAGAAAACTCAGAAATGTTTCTAATACAGTGTTAAAATATATTTAAAATTTGACATAATAATCCACAAATTATTGCTAAAAAACAGTAGTTAATTGAAAATTTAGGGAATGTTAAGGGTGCAGTGTTGCACATACTTTGGGAAGCAAATCACATGAGGCAAATCTGTTAAAATTCCTATTAATGGCTTGGTATTTCTGAAGATTTTATAATACACATTTGCAGAATTCTCTACAAGCACAGCTATAATTAACATTTCTCTTCTTATACCATTTCCTCCAGTCGTGCCTCTGTCACCAATGGGCTGGAAGTCCTTACCCTCTCTGGGCCTTCACGCCTAACAACTTCATAGGCATTCTGTAATAAATGACATAAAAATGGAAATCCTCCAAAAAGTGAAAAGCACTCTGCAACAGTAACATTTCACTACAGAGTTCTCAAAGGCAGTTAATTCCCACTTAATAAGGAGGGAAGACTGAAGTGATAGCTTTGGAGAAGCATGCACCTTGGAAATGTAGGATGAACTTGCCATCTTTTATAGCTCAGCACATTGTTTCGGGGAGAGCACTGCCCTAAAATAGCACACAGCTCAGCACTTAGCTCTGCCTTTTATGTGCCCTTCTTGCCAACTCATAGTCTGTGTCAGAAAATGTCTAACTTTTCCGTTCCTTGCTTTTAAATTTGTTTTCATTAGCAACAGTGGTCCTCAGGAACATATAAATGAAAGTACAGAAGGCAAAAGGGTTCTGGAAATTGCCCAAAGCTCACAGCTCTCTATCTCAATATATATCTATACTATTTTTGACAGTAATGGAACTAAAACCAAAATGATAGTTTCTTATACCTTGTCACATAAAAGATATTGAGGAAATGGAAAAATGGAACATATCTCAGTGCTCTCTTTAGTGGATGCTGCAATGGTATCCATAAAAAAGAACATTTTTTAAATTTTTTTATTATTATTTTTTATTTTTTTATTTTTTTATTTTTTTCTTTAAGAGAAAATGTAGGTTTTATTGAACTTATGAAGACACTACTCTGATAAATTTGCACGGTTAGCTAAAGGGAATGAATAATAAATTTTCCTATAGCTATCCTTTGTCTTAGCTCGTACTTGCTCCCTTAGCCACAAAGGAAGACCTTATCTACTGCAATGAAAGAAGAACATTCCATAGGAGTAATTCCCTTATCCTCACCTTAATGAATCCAGAATTGAAGGGGTACTTAGGGATGGTATAGAGAGTGAATTTTATTTCCTTTATTTTCAGGAAGGAAGGATATTCTAAAAGAAAAAGAAGAAGTCTATTGTGACACCTTTAACATGATAATGTGAGTTTAACTGTGATTTTGTGAGTCTTAAAACTAATTCTAGTAGCATCTACTGAAATGGCTCTGGCTCTGGAGTCTGATTGCTGTGTTTTTGTGTGTGTGTGTGTCCTTTCCCATCCCTGTGACCTCAGGCAAGTGACTTTCTTGGATTCTCCATTTTATGAGGATAAAAATAGTACCTAATTCACAGTCTTGTTTAGAGAATTAAAAATAAAGCCTGGCACAAAGGCAATATTAATGTTAGTGATTATTATAACAAATACAAATAAATTATCAGAAGTACTTTGAAAAAACAGAAGACAAAATATCATACATCTAAGAAGAATGGAAAAATGCCTATCTTTAGTTCTAAGTATGTTCTTCAAAATCAAAATTGCAAAGAAAGGTATGTAACATATATTTTTAATCTATATATATGAATAACATCAAAATATTTGATCAATCTATAAACAAATTTAAAATAAGCTATCTAAAGCAATCCGCAGATTCAATGTAATCCCTTATCAGATACCAACAGTATTTTTCACCAAACTAAAACAAATAATCCTAAAATTTGTATGGAACCTCAAAAGACCCTGAATAACAAGAGAAGTCTTGAAAAGGAAGAACAAAATTAGAGGTATCACAACCCAGATTTCAAAACAGAGAGTATGGTACTGGCACAAAAATAGACACATAGATCAATGGAACATGACAGAGAGTGAGAAAATAAACCCACTTATATGGTCAATTAATCTGTGCAAAGGAAGCAAGAATATACAATAGGGAAAAGACAATATCTTCAATAAATGGTGTTGGGAAAAATCAGACAGCCACATGCAAAAGAATGACAGTAGACCACTGTCTTACACCACATACAAGAATAAACTCAGGATGGATTAAGGACTAGATGTGAGACCTGAAACCATAAAACTCCTAGAAGAAAACATGGGCAGTAATCTCTTGGACATCAGTCTTAACAATATTTTTCTGGATCTTTCTCCTCAGGCAGGGGAAACAAAAACGAAAATAGACAATGAGGGCCATATCAAACTCAAAAGCTTTTGCACAATGAAGGAAACCATCAACAAAATGAAAAGGCAATCTACTGTGGGGGAGCATATGTTTGCAACTGACATATCCAATAAGAGCTTAATATTCAAAATATATAAAGAATTTAAACAACTCAACACCAAAAAACCCCCCAATTCAATGAAAAATGAGCAGAGACCCTGGACAGACCTTTCTCCAAAGACAAAGAGATGGTCTAAAACACATGAAAAGATGCTCAACATTACTTAATCATCACAGAAATACAAACCAAAATTATAATAAGCTATTACCTCATACCTGTCAGAATGGCTAGTATCAGAAAGACAAGAAGTAACAGGTCTTGCCAAGGATGTGGAGGAAAGGGAAGCTTCGTGTACTGTTGGCAGGATTGAAAACTGGGGCAGCCTTTAGGAAAACAGTATGGAGTGTCCTCAAAAAATTAAAAAAATAGAAATATCATTTGACCCAGGAATTCCATTTCTGGGTATTTACCCAAAGAAAACAAAAACACTAATTTGAAAAGATACCAGCACCCCTATGTTTATTACAACATTATTTGCAATAACCAAAATATGGAGGTTACATAAGTGTCCATCAATAAATGAAAGGATAAAGAAGCTGTAGTACACACACACACACACACACACACGTGCGTGCGCACACACACACGGGACCATTACTTAGCCATAAAAAGGAATGAAATCTTATAATTTACAATAACATGGATAGACTTAGAGGGCATTATTCTAAGTGAAGTAAGTCAGAAAAAGACAAATGCCATATTATTTCACTTACATATGGAATCTATAAAACAAAACAAATGAACAAACAAACAAAAAACTGGTAAATACAAAGAACTGGTGGTTCCAAGAGAAGAGGAAGGTGGGGGGGATGGGCAGAACAGGTGAAGGAGATTAAGAGGTACAAACTTCCAGTTATAAAACAAACAAGTTACAGAAATGAAAAGTACAACATAGGGAATATACTAAATAATACTGTAATAAAATTTTATGGTGACAAATGGTGACTACATTTATCATGGTGAGCAATGAGTAATGTATAAAATCATAACTGTTTATACATATCTATGGATAATCATGGAATAGACACACTTTTTTTAGGGAAGTGCTTTGGTGAGATGACTGAAAAAACACAGAACAAAAGCTCACTCTTTTAATAGCATATCACTGGAGCATCCCATCCTTGTTTGTAGTTGCAGGAACCCTGTACCTTTAGAAATGGCTTAACATCACAGCATCATCTTTTGGCAACAGAACTAAGCTTACTGGAATTTGACAAAACTCACCGAGAGCAAGAATTACTCTTTTTATGAGAGGAAAATAAGAATTTTCAACTTTTATCCAAAATCTTTAAAAGAACACATCATTGTAACATATTTCTATCCTAATACTTCTCAAGAGACTTTCCTTACTCTACTTAAACTCTCTAATTCAAGACTATGAAAGAGATTTGTTTTATTTGGACTACTAGAATCCTATACCAATATATATTATAGGGAAAAACAGACATACAAAATTTCTTAGCAATTTCTTCTCATCTTCTGTTCTCAGTATAACAGTTTCAACTGGTTCTTTATATCACAATTTAGTGCTACTCTACTTAAAAGTCTTTATGATTTAGGTGATGTCCTACTCACACTTGTATTCATCAATCCCTTCCTGATTTCAAAAACACTCTCACAGGGGGAAGAATGCAGAATTTCTTACTCACAGCAGCATGCCTTGTGAGTTTGATTTTATTAAATATGCAGGTGTTCTTAAAGATGTTTAACTGACATTTAAGTGAAACTATCAGAAGGGGAATTAAAATAAACTGCATCAACACAGATTTTCCCAAGAACTAAATATTTCAGAAGATTCAATACAACCTGAATGAGCTTTCTCCAAGATTAATGGAGAAATCAAGAACAATTGGCTTTATTTTTTTTCTCTTGGGCAACCATAAGAGAAACTGTCTTCAACAAATGTGCCTTGTAATGTTAATGCTACCAGAGTCCATAAAGAGACAATTTATTATTTTGAGTTTATTGTCCAACAACAATTCATCAGCTTTCAGGTTAAGCTCACTAGTTCACAGGGGTCCTTTTATTTGTCGTTTAATTAAGCTTCTTGTCAAATGAGGCAGATATTAAAAGATAAAAGATGTTTTGTAAAATTCCATCATCTTTCATTTATATACTATCGATGACCTGGAGACTTTGACAATTTTATTAATGAAAATTGAGCACCGAAAGAAGGTAAAAAAGAATCACAAAGTAAATCACTGAAAGAACTGATAATCCTATGCAAGCTTAGTCTCTACACTTCATATACTTGCTTCTCAATAGAACTCAAACTGACATTTTTATGTTTTTAAGCCACCATCATACACATGTAAATGTAAAACTCAACCCTGAGTCAGAAAATTGGCAAATATAAGGTAAGGAAAAAATGTATCCAAATGGTAGAAATCATTATAAAGTTTCAATCTTTTAACTGTCATTTTCCTTTTGAGTTTAAGGTGATTAGTCGCAGGCTTCAATGGAGTGGGGGGCAGTTTAGCAGTAGGGACTCTTTACTGTTCTAGTGAACACAAGCAAAGAATTATTAGCAATCACAAATAATTGACTTCTCTGCAAGGCATCTAACTATTGGCGAATTTATTTTTGAGTTTTCGTGGCTCTGTAAGTGCCTTATATATTTCCACGGCCACCTTGATAACTCAAGAGTTTTGAACCAAAGGAAAACTTGAAATAGAACCAGACTACTGCCTGTTTGGTAAAATGATATACAGGCTTTTTGAAGCCTATGGGATACTGAGTGCATCCTACTTCTTTATTGTATTTTGGTTTGGGGTGTGTGTGTGTGTGTGTGTGTGTCCCAGGCTTGTTTACCTAAGAGAAAAGTGACGAGGGATGTGGGAATATCCTACTTCTTTATTTCAGGATATTATGTTTCTAGATCGAAAACCAAGCAAATATAAATGATAATCCAGAATTTATCAGGATTACTTAAAAAAAAAAAGTCTGACATCTTAGAGGTTTGTACTGGACAGATAAAACATGTTCATGGCTGAATTATTATTGCCTTTAAGGTAACAGAGGTGGAACTACTATTTAATTTTGGATAAGTTAACTCCTGAATTAGAGTTGATATCCAATCTTACACATAAACAAGCAAGAAATTTTGCTGTCAGTAACTTAATAATACTCTTTAGTTCATATAAGATCAACTAAATAAAAAAAAAATCTTAATTAAAATAAACTTTAGGATCTATTCATTTCTGTACAGAAAATGTATTCCAAAGACCAAGTATTCCTCAGTAAATTTCAATTTACTCAACAAAGGAAAAGGGGGAAAAACTCTAATATACTATTTAACAGCCATTACTTTAGGAGTATGTTTATGACCTATGTTTGGTATTTATAGGAATATATTTATATTTGTATTTTATTTTATGGGTATATTTATACAGATATATTTCATGTCATGGTACAGAAGTGGATCAGAAATTATCCTACATGCCCTCCACATTCCTGATGTTTTATGGTATTCTTAAATGTCCCAAGAGTGGCAAATAGTTGTCTAAAATTTCGAGCCATGCACTGTGCCATGATAATCATAAGAAGTAAACTAAGTAGGTAGGGTTCTTACTAAGTTCAAGTTTATCATGAAAAACTGGACTTTAAAAAAATAGAATCTTAAATAATGCATTTGTGCATTACTTTAAAAGTCTAGACATATCTAGACATGCTAGACACACTAGCATATATAGATGCCAACAATATTAAGGATTAAGGCAACATTCCTGACAGGTCACCAGTCAAGGCCCTGTGGAAGTATGAGGTCTCTTCCCTTTAATATAGAAAACTAGGCTTCCAATCAAAACACACAAAAAACTCTCTGAAAGAAAACATCTAAAATTTATAGAGATGAAATGTCTTTTAGAGAAGAAATAGATAAAGAGATTTGAGAATTAACTGGAAAGAGTAAATATAAAAGTTGAATTCCCAGACTATGTTGAATCTCTAGTGTATAACATGGAAAAAGTTGGGAAATAGAAAATATTTGACCATCAGCTATGTACCAGGATACGAGTCTAAAGCTATCTGTGCAAAAAGTAACAAAAATCATTCTCTCACGGTACTTGTATCTTAATGCTAAGATGAAGAAATTTTGGATCTACCTAGTAACTGTTCATTGTTTTAAATTAACCAAGATTCATGATGAAAGACTGATGTAGAGTACTAAGGCTCTATTAGTTGGGAAGGTAGAGTGGTTAGAAGTATCAAAATGTACATTAATTCAACATTTATTGAAAAATAGCAAGTGGCAGTCTCCACACTAAGTGGAGGGGAAGTAATTATAGTAAAAAAGACCATAGTTTTACCCTAAAGGAATTTATAAATACTAACTCTAATGTAAGTCTTTGTGTATTTTAATAAGACATATACTATATACTACACGACACAATTTACAAATTTAATTCATTTCATTTTAAAAAGAGTTCTGTGTTATTCTCATTCTATAGATGATAAAATTCTAGATTAGAAAGATTAAGTACCCCAATGTAGCATCTCCAGAAAGTAGCAGGGAACTATGATTTAAAAACAGCTCTATATGACTTCCAAATTCATGAATTTTTAAAAATTGTTTGTTTAGTTTTGTTCTCTCCCTTGCCCGGGTCCTTCCTACAAAATGTTTTTGAAAGCATTGAAAGGAATTATTGTAGAACACTTCCTCAAAGGAGATGATATTATAAAGTAAAACTAAGCTTAGACATCTTATAAATTTGGTTACTAAGGGGTCTTAGAGTTAAGTTAGCCCCCCAATTAACTGTTTGGGAGAACAAAGGTCCTGACAAAGTTTCAGAGTTAATTAGTGAAGAACCAAAGTTTGAAAATCCTGATATTCCATGTAAACACTGTTCTCACAGCATTCAAATGCTCACACTTTCACATACATCAAAAATATATGTTTAAACACAGTCCTATTATTTTAATAAAAACTTTCTAGAGGCCACTAGAATGATGACAAACATTTTTCCTCTAATTATAACTAAAATTTTGTTGGTATTTTCCATTATACAAAAAAGGTAGAAGTATTATATACAGACAAAAATACATTTTAGAACTCTAATTATTACCAGGAATAATCAGGGATATGTCAGTATCTAATAATAGAAATTTTAAAAAATGAAGTAAAAACTGATAGATCTGAAAAAAGAAATAGACAAATCCATAATTATAGTTGGAGATTCATTTTCTTCTGTCAGTAATTGAAGGAACAAGTAGAAAGAAAATCAGTAAGGATATAGAAAACATAACAAACCATCAACTGATTGAATCTAATTGGCATTAATAAAACATTCAATGTGACAAAAACAGAATATACATTATTTTCTTTGTAGGCTATAGTCAGTGCCATAAAACAAGTTTTAATAGTTTTTTAGAGAACCTGAGGTATATTATGTATGTTCTTTGACAACAAGAGACTGAGTCAAAGACCCACAACATAAAGATATATAAAAAACAAATATCCTCAAATTACACAACATATTTCTAAATAACTTGTGAGTAAAATAAAAAATAAGGGGAGCAATTAGAAGACATTTTGAACTGACTGAAAATCAGAACACATTTTATCAACATATGCAGAACACTGCTACACAGTGTACCAAGGGAAATTTGTAGCATAACTGGTTATATTAGGAAAAAAGTTCTCTAATCAGTGACCTATGTTTCCATGTTAAGAATTTCCAAAAAGAAGGGACGCCTGGGTGGCTCAGTTGGTTAAGCAGCTGCCTTCGGCTCAGGTCATGATCCCAGCGTCCTGGGATCGAGTCCCACATCAGGCTCCTTGCTCGTCAGGGAGCCTGCTTCTCCCTCTGCCTCTGCCTGCCATTCTGTCTGCCTGTGCTCACTCTCTCTCCCTCTCTCTCTCTCTCTCTGACAAATAAATAAATAAAATCTTTAAAAAAAAAAAAAAAAAAAAAAAAGAATTTCCCAAAAGAAGAGCAAACTAAACACAAAGCAAGAAGAAATAAGACAATTTCATTTTAGAGCATATACCAAAGAAATATTAGACAGAATAATAATAATAATAAAAATAACAAAACCAAAGCTGATTTTTAAAAAGATCAATAAAAAGGGAAAAAGTTCATCTCCACATGGATCAGTCAGAACATAAAGGAAGTAGACACAAATTATCAATTCCATAAATGAAGTAAAGAACATTACTACAGATCCTACAGACATAGTGAGGATAGTAAGGTAATACTAGAAAAAACTTCATGTCAATAACTTGCATATCTTAAGATTCACAATCTGAATTACTAAGTGAAAAAATAATCTTATTTTAAGAATCTGCCTCATTTTAAAACAGAAACAATACTTAACACATTTAACTTAGAATCACATTTTATATCTTTTAAAATAGAGACAGTATTTCCATTTTTCTCAAGCTCAAAGAATTTTTATAAAATGATGTGCAACTGATACCTATTATCACACTGTACAGTATTTACTTCTGGCTTTGCAAAATACTACGTGCTAAAATCCCTACTGGATAAAGGCAAAATCATCTCAACAATGCTTTCCCTTGTATATTAACAAGCAGCACAAATTTGTCTATTGTACATAAGTAGCCTTGACTTTCCTTATGATCCTTATAGATTCCAAAGATTTTCTGAGGGAAAAAAAAAAATACAATTACAATAATGCTATGAAATATGATTCTGTCAAACTGGATTTTTTCTTAATAAAAATTCAACTTAATCAAAAAGTCTTTGCATGAACCTTATATTTATTTGAAAAGCTATTTGGCATAAAAATTAGAATGATAACAATTATAAAATGTAGCATTTAATAGGAATCACAGTTCTTTAACATTCAAGATTTAACTGATACAAATGTAACTAATTAATAACATCTGAAGTACATTCTCCCAGAGGACTGATGACCATCTGGTTGACCTTGCACTAGATCAATAGAGAAGGCAAATCTGTAAATCATTGTTTCCCAAATGTTATCAGTCCATCACTCTACCACAAGAAGAAGGGATAAAACTTGGAAAGGAGAAGAGCTCTCTTGTTTCACACATTTTTAAATTGACTTCGATTGTTAATTGGACTGTAAGACAAGACTTAGAGGATTCTTCTGAAGTCCCATACAGAAAGAGACTGGCAGAAGACCGAGTAATAGTGAAGGAAAAGAATTCAAGACAAAAGAGTTAGGAGGCAAGGTAATTATGAGAGAATATAAAGAGGCAAATGACCTCTGTGTGATATAAGCTGATATTATTTTAATTTCTTCAGAATCATTTTCCAACTCATAAATTTTGGCTGAAAAATAGTGACAAATTTTGAAAGAAATGAAAGAAGTATATATCATATATATTTTAATATATAGTTATATATGTGTCAACTCTGTAAAAGTTCTATATTTTAATGTTAAGAGTAAATAATTTTGGAAGAAATGTAGTTACTCATTGTGATACACAGAAAAGTCATCATAAAATCAATGAGAAACTTAAAATAATAAGAAATTTGGAAAAGGCACCTGAACAAAATGATTATGAATTAATGATTAAAATTTATACATTTTAACAACTGTTTTGTCCAAGGAATTTTTTCTATGATACTATGCCTAAAATATAGTTTACTGTAGGAATTTTTTGTATTAATTTAGAAATTATGGAATTTCATTATTTGTTCTCCCTGTTGATATATCTCTTTAAAACAAATTATGTGATATTCTGTTTGATTATTTCCTAGAAAGAATAAAATATTATAGAACTCTCAGATCAATAGCTTATCTTATCATGCTGTATTCTACATATGTTATAAATTAAGGTAAGTCTTATTCTGCAAGAATCTGTTTTGAGTTTGAGAGCATTAAACATGGAGTATTTTAAAAAGCCCATCGTAACTTCTAGTCACTTTATACACAGCAGTTACTGTCCCACTTAGTACTGAAGTTTGGTTTTAAAAATTTATACTACTTAGGGGTGCTTGGGTGGCAGAGTGGGTTAAAGCCTCTGCCTTCAGCTCAGGTCATGATCTCAGGGTCCTGGGATCAAGCCCCCCATGGGGCTCTCTGCTCAGCGGAAAGCCTGCTTCCTCCTCCCTCTCTCTCTCTGACTGACTCTCTGCCTACTTGTGATCTCTGTCTGTCAAATAAATAAATAAAATCTTTAAAAAAAATTTTATACTACTTAATTTCCTCTATAAAAGATAAACTGTAAAGTTTTCAAATAATGGACTTGATGGATTATCTCTGGTGACATACTTGTTTTTGAAATTTACACATTTTGAGTTAAGTTTGGGGTAAAAAAATTTTTGGTTAGTTTTGATGTAACAGAACAAGTTTAGATAATGAATCTATGAGACCACTCCATCTTCCTATGTATATTGAGAGAAATATAGAAGAGAAAAATTGCACTACCACCTAATGCTTTTATTTTTTGTTTGATTAGATATTTCCTAGTTCTCAACTTGAAAGAAAAGGTATAAGTAGACTGATGTTATAGTAATTAAAAAAAAAAAAAAAAAGACACTTCCAAGGGTCTGGGAAAGAAAGAAAAAAGATACCCATTTGACTGATAAGTGTCAGTCATCTGCTCTTTGAAATTCAAGATAATAAAGCTTTTCAAAGACATGCTATGGAAAGGTCTGAGAGTATACTGTTTCTCAAGTAAAATAAAAATATGCTCAATGACACTAAGGTTTATACAAAAAGTTGAAAAAAGTAATAAAGTAATAAACTAAATAACCCTGATTGGCAAGATGATCTTCTTGATCCTTTTCTTATTCTTGTCCAATTAGCATGGACTGACCAAAGTCATCCATCTGGAAGTTGTTTGAATTATTTAGATTAAAACTCATGCATACATTTGGCAAACCATTCCCTCAGAGGGTCTTACACCTTTTATGTTTGAGCAAATTTGAAATCACATCCATTTTCCTAAGCTTCTGAAGATAATATCTGTACACAACAGCAATTAAAAACATATTTCCAACTATTCTTTTAGATCCTTTTCAATTAATTAGGAGATTTTGCCAATCTCAGGAACTCCTCCTTTTGGAAATGGAAGGAGCACCATTAGAACAACACATGGAGGAACCAATTTGGAGGGTAAGACCAAAATTTATTAAGAAAATTTTTAAATAATTAAGCCTACATAGACCTCTCTGCTGATAAGGATTAGCACACAGCGGGTGCTTCTCAAACACCAGGTGACTAGAAAGTAGATACTTCAAAACAGGAAGAAAATATTTCAAGCATTTTCATCGACAAATACAATAGAGGGCTTTTCTATGAACCAATAATTTCAAATAGCCATGTCATCCAAAAAAGCAGTCCAGTAAATATTTTCAAAATTAATCAATAGTCGATATTTTACTATCTTTAATTTAGTATTAATATTTGGATCTGAATGTGAAATATTAAAAAAGTTTTCAAATGACATTTTCCCACAGTATTTATCAACTTTCTTACCATCAAACGTTAAATAAACTCTTGCTTGGGGCTGAGACGATCCTTTTACACAGATAGAACAAACAAATACTCCAACCAACATGAAAACTGCCCGGAATGCCATATCTTCAGATTTGCAAGTTAGTATCCAAGGGAAAATACCTTTAAAAGAGAGGTAACAAGTTTGTCATATTTCATTTTACATTTTAGGAGCACACCTGTGCACATACTCAGAGATAACACACAAAAACAGCAATCTAGACAGAGCACCTTATTCACAGAAGACATATCTGAACTTTGACAGTCATGCAAACAGTAGGAGGTGCTCTTTGCTTCTTAGATGTGAAAATTTGGATTTGATTCATTTGTATCTGGAAGTCTTTGGGAGAAAAGAAACTGCTTGCTCTTCCAACAAATAATGCTAATATTAAAGCAGAACAAAGCAGCCAGGAAAAAGGTATTGGTTCCCAAAGAAAAACCCAATATTTAAAGTTGATCTTCTAACAATCACTGAACTTTAAAAGACTTGAGAATGGTACCAATATGTATTAGTGGATGAAAACTTCTCTTCCTACCATAAATATAGTAGTAGCAGGAAAATGCCACATGAACATTCACGTGCACCCACTCACTTCCATCCTCATTAGCTCTTTTGGAGTAATCATCTGAGATGATGTTTTTACACATAAATATATGTGTGCTCAATCCTTGACCACTGAAATCACTCAAATTAGTTATCTGACAATTTATACAGATGATCATGCAGCTGTTAAATGATGCAGATGAGGTAACCATGGACTAGTGCCAAATTCAAACCAATGACTTAGTGGTGAACAATCCAGTGAACTATGTATCCCTCAATGCATATTTAAAATAAATCAACTAGAAAGCAGGCTGTCAAAATTCCAAAAGATAAATCAGAGAGAAAAGCATTACCTTTTGAGACTGTAGCTATAACATTGATACATGCTATTAACTAATGTCTGAATACCAAGGAAGATCAGGTAATGGGTAACTAGAGTCACAGCAGCTCCACTGGCCACAATATGCAAAATAAACCCAAGACCATGAAAGAAATCATTTAATTTTGAGTCTGATGTAATTATACAATAAAATGACAGAGTTTAATCTAGAAATTTATTTTTACAGGTTACAATAATTCTCATCTTCACTATTATGTGTCTTTTAATATTAAAATCTTAACATTATTTTATTTAATAAAGGCCACAAAAAATTGAAAAGACTGCCTCATGAACACAGAAGAAAAAGCACAGTTAAATTAAACATGCCTTTTTAAACAATTTAAACATTTTAAACAGTTGATTTCCTAGGTGGTACATATGTTATGAGACACAGAAACAAAAACTGTTTGCCTCTTTTACCACACAGATGGAGGAAACCCTAGAGATGTTTGTGTTGGTAATTTTCAAATGAAACAGTTTCTTCCTGCTTCCACAACCTCTTCACCTTGTCATCCCTAAATTAACTTACAAGAAAATTGATTTTATGGGATAACTTTCCCTTAGTAATTTGCTCCCTGGTTTTGTGGCTTAAGAGTTAAAAAAAAAAAAAGGCTATAAATACGACTAACCTTTGTCTCTTTATTAGGCAGGCGGATAATATTTACACATTTTTACATATTGCTATTATTAGTATTTTATCTGGTATGTCTCACCAAAAGTAACATATGCTAAAAATTGCAAAGAATAATAGTGGAAATGAAATGACAAGTCAAATGAAGTGAGTATACATAGCAATGTGATTTCAAGACTACCTGGAGATGAGAAGTGAGGGAAAGCCAAGGGTCTTACACGTGCGTCCCCCCCCCCCCCAATATATTATAACTTCCCTTTAACTGAGACACTTAGACATGCTGCTTGTTTTCACTTCTACGGATTCAACACTAATAACATGCAGGACAAGGAATCTTACGTCCTCTCGAGCAACCCTGCATTAGAAGGCAATGAAATACTCAACTTTAAACTCGCCGCAGGTGTCATAACCTAAAGAAACAACTTAAGCAGGGCTCTCAGCAAGGGAAACACTGCCCTGACAAACTGCATGTGCTCTTAGGAAAATGTCCAGACTTGAGCACACCGATGTGTAAAAAAAAGTCGGTACACGGAACCAAAAGTTATATTTTGCTAAATCTGTAATGCCGAAAATAATGAATCCAGCTTACCGAGATGGGAAGAGATCGGCGCGTAAAAATCAATTTGCTACCGGTGTGGCTCCGCGTGTCTCTCTAGTCTTTTTCCCAGAAGACTTTAATTTCTAGAGCGTCCCAGCGGTGAAATTCTTTCTTCCCGGTCCTCTGAGTTTCTTTGTAAAGGAATCCTGAACGTCGCAGTGCTGTGGCACCCGGAGCCCTACTCCGCGTCGCTCAATCAAGGACTTTGGAGTGAATGGAAAGTGGCCGGGTACCGGGGGCAAGCGCTCGGGTGTCCGATTACAGCGACGCGGCGCGCGGGTCGGGCTGCCGGGGCGCACCGCCCAGCCGGCTAGCCTCACCCTCCCAGCACACCCGCTGCATCTCCGCCGCCGCGAGGCCCCACCCAGAGCACGCCCGCGAGAGGGTGGCAGGGAGCCCCGAGGGCGGGCGGCGATCCGCCCGACGGGCGGGGCCGACCCCAGGACGAGCTGCCGGGAGATGCAGGAATGCGCGCTGCAGGCTGGAAGACCAGCTCGCTAACTCTGCTCCTTCCGCGGTCCGCGGTGGAGTGAGCAACTCCTAGGGTGAGCTCCAAGGATTTTGTTACCGGCAGCTCTTGGAAGGCATTCAGGATTTGCTTAGCCGTAAATATCAAAGTGCAAAGCAGGTTTTTTTCCCCCCAGAAAAGGATCACTGCATCCTTTTAAGGCAAAGAGATGCGTTTGTAAAAGGGCATGAGTCTTATCCTTTTCCGGCAGCAGATTTTCTAAAACCGGTAGAGATAAACCAACTATCTCATCGCAGTTTACCCTTTTAATGGGTGGTGTTTTCCATTGCGTTTCCTTAATATCCCGAAGGCAGTAACTCTGTTGACCTCTACACATTGACTCATATTCAGAACACTTCCCTCCAGGCTGGTCTCAAAACATAATTACAAGAAATTATTTCACAATTCTGTGGAAGAAGGCTGTTTGAATTATGGCAACAGATAGAAGTGTACAAATCTAGACATTAGGGATATATTTCCAACACTACTTTCAGGAAAACTTGTTACACTCTGGAATTGACTTTAATATTTAAGTGAAAATTATTTCTCTGGACCGCAGTGGAGTAGATATTTAAACAGGAGGACAAATGAGCTTTGACCCCCCCCCAATAAAATGAGCAGGTATTGTTTAAAAATAAATCACTGTGGGCTATAACAGCCCACAGATGTCACTATACAAAGAATATGGAATGTGATTTCTCCATCTTGTTCCTTATAATTTTCTTTATGAAATAAAGCAGATCACTAAATTCTTACAAACTGAATCACAGAAAATACTTCTGAGAGTGCAAAATCATTGCTGGTGTGGGCCAGTTGAATTAAATATCAGGTGAGAGGAAGTGAACAGGTGATTAAGACATATCTTTCAAGCACTACCTGTTATGTCCAGTTGGCATAAACCTGTCTTTAACTCTTTCTGTACAGATGAGCTATGAAGGGATGATATAAAATGTAATTTTAAGAGTTCAAAAGGATGCAAATTTCAAAACTAAATTATGTTCCAGGGCAAATGTTATCTTCAAATGTCTATGTTTATGAAAGAAATTGCTAATTCAATGGATGGGCTATTTTTTAAAGTTTAATACAGTTAAACTATTTTTGTGATTAGTGCAGTAAGTGTGAACAGCTCCTTAAGTTTATGATAATGAATTTAACCACAAAACATCTGACAGTTTTAAAGAGCAGATGCAAACATGAAGAAGCGCCAAGCACATTTCTCTGAAATAATTCTGAAACCGATCAAGACCCTCTATATTGAGCACTAATGTCTGAGTCAGCATTTATCAATTAAGGAGGGAGGAGAGTAAATCATTAGAAAGAAGATTGCTGTGAGCATTCACACAAATTATATAATTGTTAATTGAGAAATGTGTAACCATTAGATACTGATTGATCTGTACATCTGTATAAAGTAGAATATATTTATACATTTTACCTTTAAGTTTCAGGGAACCAAGCTAAAGAAAGGCAAGGTGAAATGCATATCAAATGGTGTTTTTACAAGAAAGTTTACTACTATCTCAATTTTCAAATATCCAAAGGATTAAATCCATGTTTCACACACGTTCACAAGGCTTTGGAAACTATGACAAATAGCTTAGATTTAGTTGTAGTCTATGCAACTTATACTGTGATTCCCTCTACCTTGCCTAAATAAACTTCTATTCAATGTATTTAACTGAATGCTATTTGCTTAATACTGAGACATTTACCATTGGACTCACCTCAAAATAAGTCATGAAATTACTGATAGGCATTAGCCAAGGCAGATTCAAGCACACTGATGAAATGAATGCTCATGCTTGCCTGAAACTTGGGCCGTATAAGTGAAATTTTAAGAGTGGCAATAATTGCCCCTAGTAAGACTCATCTCTACCCCCATTTCTCCAAACTACTTAGAAATCTAAATCACCTTAATGCAACAGTACCTTTATAAGAAATTTTGGTGGCCAGTGCCACTTCTCCAGGATGAGTTTTTGACTCTTTCCTGATAGGAGGGAAATAATATGAGCTAACTGAGCAAGCTAGTTTGGGAAAGGAGGACACTAAATAGAGGCACAGGAGTAATGACACAATTCAATTTAGAGGCCACTAATTACAGTTTGCCCTCATCAAGGTGTCTTGGGAAAAAGATCCAACTTAAAATACTTAGAGTCATTTTTATTAAGATGTTAAAGAAACATCTTACACACTGAGGTTGCTTTGCTCAAGTGGGCTTATTTTAAATATTTTATATTTAATTAATATTAAATATTTTATATTTTTGGTGATCCTGAAAAAAAGCCATTTACTTTAAGCTCTTGCACCGATTTCCAGCAATGTACCCAACTATTCCTTACGAGTTGGGCAGCTATGAATTCTCTTGTTTCAAATTTAAAGAAAATAGACCGTTCTCGTATTTTTCTCCATCATATAGATGCTCTATATGAATCCACTTCATCTAACAAGAGAACCTCAATCCTCCCGAGATCAAAAGTTGTTTCCTTATTGTCATAACTAATATTTGTCTCAGGAAACAAATATATAGACCGTACATATTCCAAGCCCTTTGTGTATTATGAGCAGCATTCTTTAATTACGTTACTATCTCACAAATGAGAACACTGAAACTTTGTCCAAAGTCACACATGGATAGTAAATACGGGAACAGAAAGAGAAACTCAAGCATGACTGACTCACCGCCTTAGGGTCTTGAATATGAACCTGAGCAAGTGTTTCCTCTTGATCTTCCTCCTCTTCTCAACTTCCAGATGCTAGCACTTTAAAATTCCTAACTGTATCTTTGAAAGTCTCTACTTCAAATGCTTATTTGCTTTGTTTACATCAGCCTTTCTTCTCCTCCAGTTACCTTAGCCGCTCTGGGACCAAGCTGGTCAAACAGGTCTGGCCTAGAAATCTGTGTGTGCAATTACTCTCTGCATAGTTGATATGCTTTAGTATTTCCTTCATTAAGATCATTCTTTATTTTATAGTAAGATGACTGTATCTCTACTTTCATTCTTAACACATTGCTAATTTATATCCCTGACCCTTGATCTCTTTCTCTGTTGATAGGTACTAGACTAGCTTCTCAATCTGTAGGGTCACTGGCATTAAGCAAACAAATAAAACAGTCCTGGAGAGGAAAACTGGCCAGAGAGAGAATTTTCATTGTTTCCCTCTTTTCACCTTTGTAATTTTAAACCAGGTGAACTATAAGCTCTTAACAAAATTCAAAGTTTAATTCTTCAGCATTTTTAAAATACCTTTCAACATCTCAAACATCATGAAGTGCTGTATTTCAACCAAAATAAGAGCACATCATTTCTAATGTTTACATATTATAATATTTCAAATGTAAAAATAGAATTATAAAGAATTTCAGTAGAAATGTCTGTTAGTGATTTTACTTTTTTGGTATTTTCACCTGACCAAGTCCTAAGAGTGTTGCGATCACTCACCCTTTTCTCACAGGTGTAAAATGAAAACTCTGTTTTGTCTTTATTATAACATTTCATGTGAACCTCTATGGGGGGATATATGTCTTTTTTTTTTTTTAAGATTCTTTTTATTTATTTGACAGACAGAGATCACAAGTAGGCAGAGAGGCAGGCAGAGAGAGAGGGAGAAGCAGGCTCCCCGCCAAGCAGAGAGCCCAACACGGGGCTTGATCCCAGGACCCTGAGATCATGACCTGAGCCAAAGGCAGAGGCTTTAACCACTGAGCCACCCAGGCACCCCAGGAACATATGTCTTTAAGATGAACCTTACAACTACAGTTGCAAAGTAAACCACCGTTATTTAATAGATAATGTTTATTAGTTGAATATATATAGTGCATCCACAGTAAGATTTCTGTAAAGAAAGGCAAACTGTTTTTATGGCCCTCTTATATCTAAAGCTCTCTTTCTCTCTTCACCTGGGAGTACAAAACCGCTTCCATTTTATTTTCACAGGAGACCCAGGACAGGGCTGTGTAAGTGCCTCTGATTGTCAGCTGTGTGTAATGAGGCTCAAAAATAATAACCAGCTGGAGTAATGAATTCAGGACTGTTAGTTACGGCTAATTGACTCCCATCTACAGCCCTTCAACATGGTCAAAGGCCTTTTCCATGTAGTCTTCAGATTTTACCATTTTTCTACTCTTTGCAGACTTTAAATGGTTAACTAGAAAGTAGAGAATTAAATTGTGTAAACAGCAACTTCCACATCCTAGTAGAGGCACTCTCATGATGAAAATCATATGGTAAATTCAGTTGTCTTTTTTAACCAGTAATTTCAAGAAGATAGAGCTGTATAGTAAATTTGAAAAGGATCAACTCCTTATTTTACTTACTTATTTTTTGTCACTATACTTAATGCTTTGAAATTCCAGGTGATATTTAACAACTCTAAAGAAGGATATATAATTTTTACTTTTTAACAAACATAAGTTAAAACATGCAACTCTCAAGATACATTTCAATGAAATAATTTTCCTTGATGGACTGTGTCCATTGCAATGAGCTCACTGAAATTCAGATGGGGTAGCGTGAGGGGGTTAGTATGCTCGAAAGAGCATGCATTATTTATTAAATATGTTACAAAGAGTACTTCTTTTAGTATTTAAAAAAATAGATATAAGTATCTCCATTGTGCGAACAAGAAGGCCAGTTCAGAAATTTGAGGCACCATTCCCCTTCCTAAACCCACCCCCGAGGCAATGAATTCAGATCTGCCTGTTCCAGAGTCCATATATTTCCTGTTTTTCACTGCTTTTGTGCATCAATCTAATAGTCCAATAAATAGGAAGGGGAAGCGGAGACCCTTACCTCTTCTAAGGTAAGAAGGTTTTCTGTTATTGTTGGACACTTGTAACAGTCTCAGAGATCTGAATGATAAATGCAGACATCCCATCTTCATCATGAAATTCTAGACAGCTTGAGAGCAAGTCACTGTCTAATCCTCCTTGGTATCTATCAGAATGCCAGAACTCTGATGATTAATGAAAAGACTGGCATATAGCTGGAGGAGGATTTAGGGAATATAGGTGGAATAGGGAACCGATAATAAATTGGGTAGGTAAAGGACCACACAATTATTAAACAAAAATTCATGCAAATTCTTTCATCATCCATCTAAGTACTTTTATAGATATATAAGCTGGTTTTATTCCTTTCAAATGTTGAGTTTGTTACTTAGGTAAATTTAGTAAATGCTAATCCAGAAACAAATTTGCACAGTGGACTCAAGCCTAAATAACATGAGATTCATCAATATCAGGGAAGGTCAAGTCTGGTTTTAAAATTACAACTCACAAATCACCTGTTATGCTAATTGTCACAAGGGTTATCGAAAAATCTTTTGTTCTTTACTGAAGGATAAAGTTCCAGCTTATTTTCATGGCTCTTACATTCCCTTTCACTGCTTTGTTGGTATTAATCCCTCACTCCCTCTTACCCATTCCTTCCTCTGGCGACTTAAATTTCATATGTATCAAATAAATGCTTTACCTTACAATTCTCTGATCATATCATGTCTCCTAATACTTCTGTGGTTTTGCACATGCTATTTTCCCTATTTCACCCACCTGGCAAATTCTTTCTTATTCACTGAAACTCTCCTCAAATAAATCCTCTATGTAGAACATTCCTTTTCTACAATCCTAGGCAAAAACAGTCAAGTCCTGGATGTTATATGTAGATTGGTAACTTTACCAGTTTTGATGTCAAATAAATTTTTATTTACATCTCTGATACATAACTTGCTACCTATATGATTTGGAGTATTGCTTGATTGCCAGTGTTCTGTTATTTACAAAATGAGAATTATAACAATTACTGTTAGGTTGCTTTGTTAATTAGATACCATAATGTGTGTTAACACTTACTCCTTTATTTCTGTATTCCCCAAAATTTGTTTATCCCTCTGCCATATCATTTAATACTACAGTTGTGTGAACATTTTTTTCATTGATGGCCAAACTCTACAGAGCAGAACATAGGAATCTTAGAGCTTTTGTAGCCAGCAGCAAAGCTAATCTTGTCACATAGTGACTGCTGGACAAATGGTCACTCAATTAATTAAACCAAACTTTTCTTTCAATGATGTTCTGTGGACCTTAAAAAGCCTAAATAAAGGGACGCCTGGGTGGCTCAGTTGGTTAAGCAGCTGCCTTCGGCTCAGGTCATGATCCCAGCGTCCTGGGATCGAGTCCCACATCGGGCTCCTTGCTCGTCAGGGAGCCTGCTTCTCCCTCTGCCTCTGCCTGCCATTCTGTCTGCCTGTGCTTGCTCTCTCTCCCTCTCTCTCTCTGACAAATAAATAAATAAAATCTTAAAAAAAAAAAAAAAAAAGCCTAAATAAAATATTTTATTGTCACTGTTAGTGTTGCATTCAAACACATGAAATTTCTTAGGCTTCTTAAGTAACCATTTTCCAAGGCTCATAACTTTACTCTCAATGGTAATTATGTTGTGTTTTCCCCGTTAGGCCATATCTGAATTTTAATTTAAGTTTGTAAAAACGTTGGGAATATTTGAACTGGCTGATTCTTGATAATCAACTACTATAGGAACAGGTGGTATGCATTAATCTTGAATTCTTTTTTCATTTAAGTCTTAAAATTTGGAAAATATGTTTCGAGTTCTCCATTTAAAATTTAGAATAAGATTCTCTGAAAATCTTGTCTCATTAAACATAAAAATAAAAGCAGATTAAAAAGAAACTAGTAGCAGCACTTCTTGGCATTAGAAAGAGAAAATAAAAAACCTGTTTTCAGAAATTGGATGTATTTCTTCTCATGTTTCATTATAGATTTGTTTCATTACAGCCTTCTATCAAGGTCTTAATTTGAACAAACAAGAATATCATCTTTTAAGAAATCAATTTTCTAAAAAAAATCAATTTTCTAATTGTATTTTCATATTTTAATCTATCAATTTGTAGATTTCCATCTCCTTTTTTTATTTTTAAAGTATATATCATTTGAAATAATCTCATAAATTGAAAATCTGGCATTAACTAATGGATTAATAATGGCGTTATTAATTCTTGTTTTAATTCTTGCAAGCTAATAAAAACTTGCTTTATCAAAGGATTCTTCAGTTTATCCAAAAGATTCCTTCAATCAACATGTTACCCTAATACATTCAAGTTAAAAAAAAATTATACATTGATTTTCAAAAAAATAGCTATGATTTAAATGAATAGTTACAGGCATGCCTGGGTGGCTCAGTTGGCAAAGTGTCTGACTCTTGATATTGGCTCAGGTCATGATCTCAGGGTTGAGAGATCCAGCCCTGCATCGGTCTCCAGGTTGGGCATGAAGCCTGCTTAAGATTCTCTCTCTCCCTCTCCCTCTGCCACCCCAACCCCTTGCTTGAGCTCTATCTCTCTAAAATAAATCAATAAATAGAGTTATAATAGAGATCATCAATAGATATCATCTGTAATACTAAACATTTAGTTTTAAAATGCAATGAAAGAAATTAATATAAAACTTTTGTAAATATAAGCATGTTATTTCAGGAATATATGGTATATTCTTTGCTTTTATCTACAGCAAATCCATATCAAATGGGAAAAAATCATTTGTACTTCATAATCATGGAAAATATGAAAATTTTACAAAAGTAAACCTTATTGAGAAGCATTGAGCTGTGCCATAGAATCAAGTGCTATTACTGGATATTTTTCTCCTTGATAACTTAGAAGGCAAAAATTGTACACCTGTAGCTCCAGAAAATTCACTATATAGGTGAGATTTCTTCTAGAGAACTTCTATTTTCAATGTGAACTATTCTTCTTCCTGATTTTAAAAAGCCCACCCCTCAAACACCAATACACATGCATATATTTTGAAAAAGCGTCCTATTAAAAGTTTTTAGGAATATTCTGACCCTGGATCTGCAGTGTTTAAGAACAAACACAAAAATATACTGTAATTTTATTACAACATAGGCAGACTAAAGACATAACTCAATTTTGAGGTATAAATTAGATTAATGCATCCATTTATTAATGTTGTCATTTGTCTATGTGCGTATAGAGAGACCAGTGAAAAGTTTCCTACAGAGCAACAGTCTTCAATATTAGAAAATACTTCATTATTTGAATTCCATTTAATTTAAATCTCTTGAGTGTGTGTAGCCTTTGGTCACAGTATATTGCTTCTCCATGGGATTTATGTTCTTTATATACCTTATGTATCCCCTGGGGTACATTTTGGTTACATGACATATTTATATAGAATATGCATTTTGATTCTTTTTGCCTTCCATTTTCATTTAAAACTCTCTAAACCCATAATCATCTGTTGTTTTCATTCTTTTTTTTTTTCAGTTCTTTCTTTATCAGTCTTTTAAAGATTTTACTTAGGATAACTATTTGAATCAAACCAAAATATGGTGGGAGTATCTACAAATTAAACACAAGAAATTACTTTTAATGGAGAAAGTAAGCTTTAAACAATGAGTCATTAAACAATGCACTGTTAACATTTAGTGGAGTTTCGAATGTGTCATGTTTTAATCTTATATTTGGAAGGGCAAACAAATGTTCTTTGCTTTTAAAGTTTAAATATTTAGACTTGAAAGAAATAATCTCTCCACTGCTCAGTTTCACCATTTTTAAGATAAGATATCACAAACAGACAGAAACTTAAATATAAATCTACTTTCTGGGGCGCCTGGGTGGCTCAGTCGATTAAGCATCTACCTTTAGCTTAGGTCATGATCTCAGGATCCTGGGGTGGAGCCCCGTGTCAGGTTCCCCACTCAGTGGGGAGTCTGTTTTTCCCTCTTCTCCTCCCAAACATTTTGTGCTCTCTCTCATTCTTACTCTCTCAAATAAATAAATAAAATCTTTTTTAAAAAAATTTACTTTCCTCAGACATCGCAACCTGGTGATTAATCAAATCACATTAATAATCCATACTTCATGAACTTGCCAATTTGTACAATAGTTTAACCCAAATAATGTACAGTATAATAGCATTTCCTGAAATATTTTTTAAAGATTTATTTATTTATTTATTTGACAGAGATAGAAATCACAAGTAGGCAGAAGTACGCGGAGAGAGAGGGAGAAGGCGGCTCCCCGCCGAGCAGAAAGCCCAATGTGGGGCTCGACCCCAGAACCCTGGAATCATGACCTGAGCCGAAGGCAGAGGCTTAACCCACTGAGCCACCCAGGTGCTCTCCTGAAATATTCCTTACATGATGTTACAAATAAATACAGTCAGCTACCTTGGCACCTACACCTACTGTCTCTTTCCTCTTGTATTGTCTACTCACCCTTATCTCTGATTCAAAAATCTCCATGCCTGCTGCTGAAACATGGAAGCATATAGGGGATCAAAGTTTTGCTTCATATAATTCCAAAGTAAGCTGGAGGTGCAGGGAAATAACATTATTCCCCATTCTGATAATTTCTAACAGAGAGCTGTATTAGTTCAGTTTGTATCCTATTATCCCAAGGAATTTAGCAAGGAACAACTCTGTTAACATTTATAAATTATATTTTTAGCATATACACGCCTATACCTCAATCAAGATTTGAAAACAATGAAAGCTAGGTAAGGAAATAAATCTGAATGAAACATAGGAAAGACAGAATCTCTGTCCCTCCTGATTCTTTTTAGGTCATCACCATCGTGCACAGCTATATCCTCTGGGATGTCTGCTCTCCTAGCTGGTCATGGCTACATTCTCTTGACTACAATTTCAGTGGCTTTCTGAATTATATCAGCATCACTTGGGAGGAATTACGGGTTGAACTGTGTTCCTCAAAAATATATGTTGAAGTCCTAACCCCCTGTACCTGTGAAAGGACCTTTTAGAAATAGTCCTTGCAGATAACCAAAATAGGAAGTCATTAGAGTAGGCCTTAGTCCAATATGAGTGGTATCTTTAAAAGAAGAAGGCCTTGCAAATACGGTGATAGACGGAATTAAGCTCCCATAAGCCCAGGAATACCTGAGACTACCAGAAACTAGAAGAGACAAGGAAGGATTCCTTCATGCAGGGCGCAAAGGGAGCAAGGCACATACCTTGAATTTGGATTTCTAACCTCAGAACTGTGAGAGAATACACTTCTGATGTTTTAAGCCACCCAGTCTGTGGCACTTTCTACAGCAGCCCTAGGAACTTAATTAATGTTAATTAATTTTCTTCTCCTGCTGTCTGCATTGTGCTATTTTCTTTCCTGTAAATCTATTACTTGTTGTAAGTTAACATCCTATGAGAACTTGAACAAGTTCTTTATTTTCTCTCAGCTTCAGATTCCTGTCTTGTCCAATGATGTTTCCCTCCCATAACTGTGTAGCTTAAACCAAATAAAAATTTTGAAATATCTGGGGCGCCTGGGTGGCTCAGTGGGTTAAAGCCTCTGCCTTCAGCTCAGGTCATGATCTCAGGGTCCTGGGATCGAGCCCTGCATCGGGCTCTCTACTCAGCAGGGAGCCTGCTTCCCCCCCCCCTCTCTCTGCCTGCCTCTCTACTTGTGATCTCTCTCTGTCAAATAAATAAATAAAATCTTTAAAAAAAAAGTTTGAAATATCTGACATGTATTAGGAGTCATTGATTATTTCCCTGCTTCACTAGTTTCAAACATTTTCTGATTATATATAATTTAAAATTCTCAATTTCATAGTTACTAATTAAAGTCAAGATGTTTCATGTCTTAAATATTTAGTAAAAAATAAAAACCCATTTTTGCAAAAATAACATTGAGACTGGATTAGAGCCAGAGACATAAATATCAACTCATGTTTAGCTTAATATATAAATATATTTATATTGGAAACAAAGTTATGATATATATGTGTGGTGATTAATTTTATGTGTTTACTTGACAGGACCACAGTACTAAGATATCTGGTCAAACATTATTCTGGATATTTCTGTGAGAATGTTTCTGGATAAAATTAACATTTAAATTACTGGCCTTTGAATAAAGTAGATTACCCTCTATAATGAGGGTGGGCCTTATCCAATCAGTTGAAAGCCTAAATAGAACAAAAAGACTCCTTCTCCCTCTCTCTTATTTTTTATATGCATCTCTATGTTTATTGCAGCATTATTTACAATAGCAAAGATATGGAACCAATTTAGGTGTCCATCAACAGATGAATGGATAAAGATGTGGTATGTATATATATATATATATATATATATATATATATATATATATATATAAAATATATATGTGGTGTGTGTGTGTATGTGTGTATATATATATAATGGAATATTGCTATATATAATGTATATTATATATATATATAAATATATATATGGGGTGTGTGTGTGTGTGTGTGTGTGTGTAATGGAATATTACTAAGCCATAAAAAGAATGAGATCTTGTCACTTGTAATAACATAGATAAACCTATATGATATTATTTTAAGTGAAATAAAAGACTGACCTCTCTTGAGCATGAAGGGAATTTTGTAGCAGATGTCCTTCAAACTTGAGCTGAAACATGGGCTCTTCTCTGGGTCTCCTACCCTACTGGCCCATCCTGAAGATTTTGTACTTACCAGCCTGCAAAATGACATGAGTCAATTCCTTAAAATAAATCTCTTTCTACAATGCATACATCCTACTGGTTCTATTTTTCTGGAAACCTTAATACAGTATGTATACATGGATTAGTATACACACATATAATAAATAGCTGTATACGTGGAGAAGTCCTAGAAGCAATAACACCACAGTAACAACAAGCACATCTTAATTATCTAGACCTTGGTTTCTGAATACAATTCTCTAATAAAAAGGAACCAGGGCACTTAGGAGAAATGGCTGGTTCTAAGACCAGGGCAAAAATAAGTCAACAAAAGAACCTGGATCATCTTGTATTTCCAAGAAGTAAGGAAATACTCAAAAATGAAATGATAGAAAAACTTCAAAGAAATCCCACTTAAAAGAGTTCCAAATGGCCACACTTGGAACAATTTCAGCAACAAAATAAGTAACATAGTACTAGGTTATAATCGAAAGCATAAAATAAGTATACATGAGCCATGCTGATATAAATGACTGAATGAATAAATAATTGAAAGCGAAAAATATTTCCTCCCAGAAGAATTCCAAATAGAATGGGTGGTCACTACACCCTCAGGAGGTGAAGATTCATTCCTGTCCTCACACATGCTGGTGGCCTAGACTTAATAACTCACTTCCAAAGGACAGAGCAACAAAAGAGAAAATAGTTACTACACAGTAGAGAACCACGGAAAACACTACTTTAGCAAGTAATTAAGATTAACATCATGAGTGATATAATTTAGATAGCATGTTTCAGAAATAATGTGAAGAGAAGGGTACTTCACCTGTTCTTTCCAAAACCCATAACCACAGACTAATAGTAAGAAAACAACAGACAAAACAAAATTAGAAGTCATTATGCAGAATACCTGTTCAGTACTCCTTAGTATTGTCAAGGTCATGAAAAACAAGGAAAGACGGAGAAACTGCTACAGACCAAAGAAGACTAGGGAGGCCTGAAAACTAAATGCATTGTATGACCTTGGATTCTAGATCTGGAACATAAAGAGGAATTTATGAAAAACTTGGTGAAATCCAAACAAAATCTGGAGTTCAGTTAATAGTAATGTTTCAATGTCAGTTTCTTAGTTCTGACAAATGTACCATGGTAATGTAAAATGTTAACACTGGAAGGAACAGAATGAAAGTGTATGAGAACTCTATACTATCTTTGTCACTTTTCTGTAAATCTAAACTATTACAAAATAGAAACCAACAATAGCCCAATTTTTTTTTAAGATTTTATTTATTTATTTGAGAGAGAGATCACAAGTAGGCAGAGAGGCAGGCAGAGAAAGAGAGGGAAGCAGGCTCCCCGCTAAGAAGAGAGCCCGATGCTCAATCCCAGGGTCCTGAGATCACGACCTGAGCCTAAGGCAGAGGCTCAACCCATTGAGCCACCCAGGCGCCCCCCAAAGCACCAATTTTAAAAATCAAATAATACACGTGGACTTATAATAAAAGAAATGACATTTCTCTGGCTCTCTCTTTCTTTTCTTTTTTTTTAAGAGAAAGAAAGGGGGAGAGCAGGGGAGGGACAGAGAAAGAGGGAAAAGAGAATCCGGAGCAGGCTCCACGCCCAGGGCAGAGGCCAGCTCTTGGCTGGATCCCATGACCCACCCTGAGATCATGACCTGAGCTGAAATTAAGAGTCTTTTGTCCACCTGACTGAGCCACCCAGCCCCTTCCCCACTCTCTACTTTTAAACACGTGTAAATCTATGTTAATATTTCTTAATCAATTTCAGAGGTGATCTTTTGTCCTCACAGAATGATAGGTGGAAGCAGAGAATTCATACAATATTTAACTTATTCTCAATCTTCTTTCTCCGTAAAGTGAGATTACTGGGGCACCTGGGTGGTTCAGTTCATTAAGGGTCTGCCTTCAGCTCTGATCCTGATCTCAGCCCTGCATCAGGCTCCCTGCTCAGCGAGGAGTCTGCTTCACCCTTTGCCCTCCCACCCCCTGCTCATGCCCTTTTTCTCTATTGCTTTCTCTCTCTCTCTCAAATAAACAAGATCTTAAAAAAAAAGAGTAATGATTATTATTTTTAGTTTTGTTTCTGTTGTAAATTTTCTTATACTCTTATTCGTTATGCCATCAACAATAGCCAGCCTCCTTAGAATTCTCATTTTGTAGGATCTGTATGTTATTCCCACCCACAACCTTTTCTTCAGTTCTCCAACTTTCTCTCTTCAGTCATGTGAGCATTTTCTTACATGTTGTTAAGGTTGGTTACATTTTATTCAGTTCTACAATAAATAATGCTTCTGGTCTTCATCCATAGCTTACTTTTTAAAACTGACAGGCAGTATGAGGTGTTTCTTATTCATGTCCACCTAAATAGTACTTACCATGGAACCACGTTATGGTGTGATAACATTTTCTTTTCTATCTAGTTTCATTCATTCATTCATTCCACTATTTATATCTTTACTGAAGTTAAAGTGACTTTTTTTTTGTTGCTTTTATGTTCTTTAAAATTCTCAAAATAACAAACCTATGAAATTCCTTTTTTTCCTCATGAAATAATTCCCATCTCTACCCTTTATTGTCCTGCTTCAATCTTGGCTGATTGTAAAATATTCTGGTACATATCTGTGACTCACAAGGTTTCAATTCTCTTTTTTCTACATTCTATACATCCATCTTCCTCTTTTTGTGTTAGTTTGTCCATTTGCACTTTCATTTTTCTGCAACTCACACTTAAGGAACTTCCTTTAAAAAGACTATGTGGAAAGTAATACTCTCACACCTTAACCTGCGTAGTGATGAATTTTCTGTCCACCACTCCCTTTCTATCTCTATGTGTTCCAGTATGAAGACTGGTCAACTTTGAGGGTATTGTACCACATTCTTCTAGGATCCAATTATGTGAAGAAGTCTGATACTAGTTTGATTATTATTCCTTTGTAGTTAATCAGTTCAGTCTTTTACAATCTCTTTTTCCTTGCCATACTGAAATTTTACAATAGTTTTCTAAATGTATATCTTTTTCACAGTTAACTCCTCAGTTAGCTCTTTTAATCTGTAAACTTTATCTCTCCAAAGGGATTGTCTACTATTTTTAATTCTCTTCCTAGTATTTTCTCTCTTCATGCTTCCTAGAAATTTTTATTAGTTTGATATTCTGTCCCGTTTCTTCTTCTATTTATTTTATCTTTTATAAGTTCTTGAGAAATATCTTTGACTTTATATTCCAAACTTCATAATGAATTATTTGGAGGCAATACATTATTAATTGCTAGGAGATCAGTTTTGTTCTCTGATTATTCTTTTGTCAGAGAATCCTATTTTTATATGATGGGTACAGTATATTCTTTACCAGAGTCTAATGACCCTATTATATATATATATTTTTATGTTCTATTCTCTTCTGTGAATTGTTTCCCTGGGGTCATTTATTTGTTCACTTTGGTTTTTTCATATTTTGTACTTTTCTAAACTTTCCTGTGAACTTTGGTTGTCCATTTATGTGGACTCATGGCTATGAGTTTCTCTGATGTGTGAGGTATTTGCTGATTGCCAGACTGCTTGGAATAAAGTCAGAAAATTGGATTGCTACATACTTGGATCACTAAATATCAGAATATAGATGGTCTTATGATAGCTGGTTTTATGATGATTATTTCCAGACATAGAGCCACCCGTAAAGGTTAATTTTTGATCTTAGAATTAAAAAGTTGCTGCCAAGTGTTTTATATTCAGTTGTGATAAGTGGAGTGAGCCAATTATTCCAACTACTGACTTTAAATTAATCTTCCACTTTTTATAGTTACTGGCATCCCCAGTTCTGAACCTCCTGTAGGTTTGCAGTACATATTGACTTTCTCCTCACCAACTGCTGTCTTACCCCCATATTCTCTAGGTCACAGTTTTTCTATCCTTTAGTAATAGTACCACTTTATCATATGCTTTCTGTCTTCTAGAGGTATATAAAGATCTCATAAATAGCTCCATTCTGCTCACCTGTTGTTACATATCCCTTCAATATCACTTTAAAGTAAAGTTAACTGGGAAAGGACATAAATATAAAAGTTCCATCTACCGTTTTGAACAAAGTTCCCCCCACACCGTTAATTCACTTGAAGTGAATTAAGTTCAACTAGAAACTTAAATAGGGTTTCATTAGACACTATGTCTTCTAATTAAAAAAATTAATATATTAATAATAAGTAAGTAAGGATGTATGTATTAAGCACATGAATGTACAAGTGTTTATGTATTCTCTAGTCTTAAAGACTCTGCAAGTCTCTATATCTCCTAGTAAGGATATTTTTCTTTATTGCCTGACAGCACAATTACCTTCTCATGTGTAGTGGAGCAATGACTTCATGACATTTTAATGGATTTTAAGTGGATCCTGACCCTGACCTTATCTTATTTGTATGTGACTTTCTGTAAAGCATTAGACCTATGTTCTTTAATCAGTTAAATTGTGTGAAACAAAGCCAGTACTTCCTCACTTCCTTTCATTTCTTTTGCTATATGATGAAATATTTATAAATCACTTTCACTGATGTGATGAATTAGTGATAAAATTATTTTAAATTATGATATAAAAATAATATTGGTGCACCAATTTTGGATCGGTGCATCTGAGCTGAACTTTCCATGTGATGCCATTTCCAATGTTAGGAGTAGCCTCTGTCTAATGTACCGCTATTTCAATGATGTCTAGGCCAACTTGTCTTTCTCCACTGCGATTATTTACAGAGTTTCCTTATGTGACTGCTGTGTCTCTTTAAACTACCTATTGTAAAAACCTGGCCATCTTCACTTCTGTTTGAAAAGTTAAATTAAAAGCAAATGCATTAAAACAAAAGTTTATAATCACTGTATTTGGGTTGTGATAATTAATATAACTTTATACAAATTATTGATAGACATTTTCCTTAATTCAGAAGATTTCTTTAGTTTTTCTTTTGGGAACAAACAGTAGGATTATCTAAAAACTACTTTCATACTTGATTAAATTAATACTTGGTCAAACTGCCTTTTGTTCCTAAATCATCTGTAATATTTAGAATCCTAGAATTAGAAGGAATCTTTGAGATCATATTGTCCAATGCATTCTTTATACCTATAGAGATTGATGCTTGAGTTGGCTGGTGAATTGTTAGAATAAAACTAATATGAATTAGAGCCTGAGATAGAACTGATATCTGTTGGTCACAAGTCCAGAGCTCTTCTCATTTCCACATTGTATTCACTATACTTTCATACTTTAGTAATGTAAAGTATATAAAGTAATGTAAAGTATGAAAGTAAAATACTTTCATACTTTAGTAAACTAGATATTCATTGATTCAGAGAACTGAGATGAACAGGTAAACATGTCATTTATTACTGTATAGCAATTTATCACTTACTATTCTACAAGAATTCACAGACCTTGTATCATCAGATAAGATCTTAAAGGTTATCAAATCTATTATACTTATACCTTCTGTACCCTTATAGTATGTGTTCTATTTTTTTTTTGAAAGATTTTATTTATTTATTTGAGAGAGAGAGTGAGAGAGAGAGAGCATGGGAGGGGAGAGGGTCAGAGGAAGAAGCAGACTCCCTGCTGAGCTGGGAGCCCAATGTGGGACTCAATCCCAGGACTTCAGGATCATGACCTGAGCCAAAGGCAGTTGCTTAACCAACAGAGCCACCCAGGTGCCCCTACAGGATGTGTTATGTTTAATATTGTGTAGGCTTACTATGTGAATATTTTTTTGTATTCAGTCTATATCCTATGCATATCTTTTTTGTTTGTTTTTTAGTTTTTTTTCTATGCATATCTTTAAATCTTGACTTTTTTATCCAATTAAAACTCTTTATTGAGTACTTACTACACAAAAGACATAGCACTTTACATATATTATCTTCTTTAATTTTCACCATGACCCTGAGAAGCTTTCTTATTCCCCAATACAGATGAAGAGGAAATGTTGAGTGAACATCTCACTTCATATCACTCAGAACAGGAATTCCAATTCAAGTCTTTTTTTCTCCATAGTCTATATTGTTAACCATACTTTGCTTTGGCTCTTCACATCTATGTTCTTCAAACTGCCAAATTTGTTCTCACTTTGGGGTCTTCTGCCTGGGATGCTTCCCTTCCATCCTTGTGTGGTTCTAGTCATTAAGATCTCAGTTGAAATGTCAGCTCTTCAGAGAATTGCTTCTTGTTCATTTATTTATGTTTATCATACTTTGTTCATTATTTTAATTATTCATTTACTCTATATTCTTATTTTTTTTAAGATTTTATTTATTTATTTGACAGACAGATCACAAGTAGGCAGAGAGGCAGGCAGAGAGAGAGGAGGAAGCAGGCTCCCTGCTGAGCAGAGAGCCCAACGTGGGGCTCGATCCCAAGATCCTGAGGTCATGACCTGAGCCAAAGGCAGAGGCTTTAACCCACTGAGCCACCCAGGCACCCCTATATTCTTATTTTTAATGAGTAAATTTTCCATAACTTCTTTTTATCTATCTATCTATCTACCTATCTACCTACCTACCTACATACCTATCTATCATCTTTGATGGTCCTTTCTCTCCACTGGAATGTAAATTCATAATAGCAATTAATTTGTCTCTTTCACAACTATAATTTCCCTAATCCAATGCCTGGCATGAAGTAGTTCTCAGAAATTATGACTTGAGTGAATCAATGAACTTATATGATTTACAGACTCTTAGCACTTTTTATGTTATTATAGTCTCATCATAGGAGTTAATGAATATCTTCAACAAAATAATGTATTTTCAATTATGCCACATCATCTAGAGGATGCACTATAATTTACTTATTAACTATCTATTTTTCATTGTTCAAAATATTTAGTTAGCTTTCAACTTTTTGTTGCTCTAAACTGAAGTTTCTCAGTCTTGGCACTATTGATATTTTGGTCCAAATATTTCTTTGTTGGGGATGAAGGTGGGATGCGGTCTCTTCCATCTAAGAGTATAGTGGCATTCTTGGCCTTTAACCCACTAGTAACTAGTGACTTCCCCATCCTCAAGTTGTGAAAACAAAAATGTTTCCAGATATGGCCAAATGTGCCCTAAGGAACAAAATCACCCCCATTAGGGAACACATCTTTAAATTAAACATTTATACCTAAAGGTGTTTAGGTATAAAGCTTTAGGTATAAAACTTCTTTCCATATGTAAAATTATTTCTAAGGGCTAAATTTTAGATTCATTTTATAGATAGAAAAATAGAGCTTAGAGAATAATACACCTTGCCAAAGGTCACCCAGTTATGATGTGGCAAAGTTGGAATTTTATCCCCAATCAGTTTGAGTTCAGGGCTCATATTTAATCATGTTTCAGGATTGCTAAATGAAGACCCCACACACCATGGTCTTAGATTTTAGTAACTTGCTTTTTTGTCCCCTCCTTCACTCTACTTTTCCTTTTTTTTTTTTTTTTTTTCCCAGATTATCTCACTCTTTCTCATCCTGGCATCTGGTAATCTATTTTCCTATCTCACACTTGAAAATTCCTATTTTCCCTGTTCCTCCCTCTTCTTTTACCTTTTTTTTATTTTGGTCAGGTTCCAAAGAAGCAGACCCTGAGCCAAGGACATATGTGTAAATGATTTATAAAGGAAGTGCCCCCAGGGGATACCGGTTAGGGAGCTGGAGGAAGCAGGAGAGAGAAGGGAAGGAAGCCAAGTCAACAGTGCAGATTAGTCTCAAGCATGAGTCTTCAGCCTACATGGAGCTCTGAAGTACACCCTGTGCCTTACAGGTACCCAAACTGGAAGCAACAGAACTGTATTTCACAGCATCTGACAGTCTTCTTTCATTGTTAAGGGGTAGGAAATAGATTGTTGAATACACAAACCATTAACACCCTACCACCCCCACACAGAAATGGTAAAAAGAATCCAAAAGGATATATGAAGAGCTCTGCACTGTTCACTACATATTTATCAGATGTTGAATCAACTCTACCATAAAATTTACTATCTGCTCACTGTGTTCTGTCCTGTGACCATTCTACTATGTCCTGGATAATAAACCAGGAACCTGTAAGCTAGATTTGAGCAATGGGTCTGGGATAGCCACCTCTGGGAATCTTTGGTCTTTATCACAAAAGAAATTGAGTCTGCTCTTGTGTGTGGAAATTCTCTGATACTCTGAAAGAGATCACTGGACCTAAAGTGGCCTCTCGGGGGACTCCCATTTCAAGGCTCTGCCTCAAGGAAAACTGGAATTTTTGGTTTGAGGATCATAATGGCAATTATCTCAGTTGGGGACAGCTGGTACCTTCATGGGGAGTTAAATTTAGCTTTGTAGTTAGAAACTAGCCATTTTCTGATTCATAAATACACACTCGTTGTTATAAGGAATACACCAAAGGTAGGCAGGAGGAACACAGCAAAGACAAAGACAGTCTTCTTTCAGTTCCATAAAGAAAATGTCACATGAGCTTTGACACACAAATTCCTACAAACAGAGGATCATGCAACTATTGCCCAATAAGTTGAAATGAAATGATTACACTTGGTCTTAATTGCCCAGTTTCTGTCATAAAAAATTAGGCACTAAAAAACACAATGATGCATAATGGAGAAATTTTTTTAGTTCTTCATGTCAGAGACTGAACACAATCTCAAAACAAGTACCAAACTATCAAAACCCTAATGCAAAATATATTTCTAAATGGATACCATAGCTCTTACAAGGAAAATTTATATAAGCGCCATTTTTTAAACACTGCTCTTCAATAGAACCTTTATCCACTCTGTTTTGTTGTTTGGTCACCTTCCTTCTCTCTCTTCTCTTTTCTCTCCCCTTTTTTCCATTCCCAGTTTAGTGTTTATTTCTTAAGAAACAAGTTTACATATCCTTTTGTTATCTCTTTGCCAACAGAGACTTTCTTCACCTCTCAGCTGTGAAAACAAGGTATTTTTCTAACAAATCCATCCCAAAGAAAAGTTCTAATGTCAGCTGATTAAATAATAATTCTTTTCAATATGCTTCAAATACATTTATAATATTTGAAAAAGTTATTGTAAGGAGATAGAAGACTTCTTCTCTTCTTAATATTGCAGTGCTGACAAAAAAAACTCAAGTAAGTTTGTATAATCAAATTACAGTTTAAAAGCCATGATTCTAAATAGAAGGCTCAGTTTTCTTTTCTACATCCAGGAAATACTGGCTGATCCATGGCTCTTGCCAGCGCTTTCATAGCTGCCCCAGACAGATCATTGCAGAAACTCTGGCTGAGTCATGTCTCTGCTCAGCTATTCAGAAATGAACCATCTCTAGGGACATTCCTGAGACGTGCCAGAGATGTATTTCTGGTCTCCACCTATTTATTTGTCATGCCCCAAGCCATGCCCACATTAGTCGAATTTCCAGTGCATTGCCCACTTAGAAGGACAAAGGGAAAGTCTACAGAATTGCTATTTAATATTGCTCAATACATCAGTAACAGAAGCAATGAATGGAATGGAATGCAAGATTCTGGCTATTAGCCCTAGAAGGAACCACTTCTTTCCCATGATCAAATAGTAGTTAATACATTGGCTTTGAAGGCTATGGGAGAGAGAGAGAGAGAGAGAGAGAGTTTCTAAGTAGTTAATTTTATTCTGAGAATATGGAAAACACCGCTTTCAACGGGAGGGACTACACTACTTCTTTTTCCTTTTCTTTCCCCCCTTGGATCAATGAATATGTATTCAAGTAATAAAGAGTCAGTGAACAAATGTTTACTGATTTTAATAATTAAACAAAATGATTCAAAAGAGTTACTGAACAAACATTTGCTGTCTTAATAAATAACATGGTGATTCATATATGAAGTATGTTAGTTAGGTTCTATAAATGCTGTATTCTTTTCTTTCAACCAATATTCTATTTTTTGTCCCAAGTAAGCCTCCAAAATAAAATTGTTGCTGCCTGTCTAGAAAGATAGTCATCTAAAAACAAAACAAACAAAAAAAGGAACAAGTTAATAAAATACAACAAAAACATGTTAAAGATAGTGAAATATAGAGAGAATGCAGAAGCAACTCTTCATCCCTAGTAGTCCTATCTATATCAAAACCAAAGTATAGGAATGGACAAATGTTCTTTTTGACTCAAGAAAACTGCTTCCTATCACTGTTTCTTAATTGCTTTTTCCAAGATGCCACACTGCTGTTAACTTTTAAAATATCTCTTCAGTTCAAACACCCCATTTGGTCCCCATTGCAAATGTCCCCTTGCCATTGGAACTGCTCCCTCAGGAACCTCACCCTCTACCCAGTGTGTTGATGTTCCAGTACTCACACACCACGCCCTTTCCCCATATATGGTAGACATCACCGTTGGATTGACGTTTTCTGCAGAGATTATATTTGAGACATGTATCCAAGTGCCTGTGATTTACAGGAATAGGCAAAAAAGATAAAATCTATTTGTTCCAGTAACTGTAGTCATTCATCCTTTTTGTTCATGCTTTAATATGCCAATAATGTTTCTTTAAAGAAAAATAAATCTTAAATAAATAAAAAATATTCCACTTCCCTGTTTAAGTCTTGACATACAATTTCCTAGAAGATAAGAGGTAAACTCTTTAGCACGGTAGGAGGGCTCTCCAACATACCTGTAACGGCCTCCTTCTCTGTCACATTACAGGTTCTAAGCCCAGTGTGCTCTGAATCAACTCATTGTTATCAACACATGGTTCTCTTTCATGTCTTTATGCCTTTGCATTTGCTTTTCCCTTTAGCTGGAATAACTTCCTTCCTCATACTACCATTTCTTCTCAGTTTTAGGACTTGGTTTAAATGCTATAATATCTAGAATTCTTCCCTGAGTGTCCCAGACAGGATAATTATTTACTCATTTGGCTTTTCAGAAGCCGACAAAAACACTAAATGTCTACACTGTTTTAGGATGCTCTGCTAAGGAAAAGACATGGTTACTATCCTTTGAAAGATTATGGACTCTTGAGGCTATGAAGATTTTTCAATTACAACCTTTTTTTTTTTTTTTTGGCCTGATACTTTATTTCTGAATAGTCCTCACTGAACTCTGGGCTCTTTGAATAACTCTTTGTCAACATCAGTTGGGAAGTTTAGGCAGAAGTCACTGGAAACCATAAGGAAACTGAAGTTCAGAGAACAGCAGAATGTGTATGTAAGAAAGAGCACTATGGGATCTTCTCATTAGCTGAGTATTGCTCAGTGCATTAAAGATAAACATTTTCTGTTATACCAGCGTTCCAAATTGGTATCAGTTTTTAAATTTATTGAAATGTAGTGACAGTTGTAGATCTGCCTGGGGATACACTGGCTATTACCTTTAGAACAAAGTTAGTATAGGACTGAGAAATATCAGTTAATTAAGAGAAGTGGATTATGGATATAATTTTAGAACAAAGCTATGCCATTAGAATTATTCCCTTAATAAAGCAAATTCTTTTAGAAGGGGTAACACATTAAAAAGCATCTTAGTATGGATTTATTTATTTTCTCTTCAACAAATGTTTATTGATGATCTTCTCTGCATAAAAGATTGTGATAGGTAGAGTTGACAGGATAGACAAGATATAATCTTTTATACAGTTTATATTCCCAAGGCAAAGAAAGAAAATAACTAATGTGCAATAACATAAATTAGAATTAACCAGATAATAACATTATAATTTTGAGACTTGGGGGGAAGAAAGCATGGAATGGAACAATACAATCTAACCAGGTAAATTTTCTATGAGGGACTGATATTAGGCATGATATGAGGAATGGTAGGAATTAGGTGAAGAGGGAATGACAGAGCATTCCAGGATTAAAGAGTTGTCTATACAAATGGCCTATGGTTGCATGGTATAGAATGCACTCAAAGATATGAAAAAGGCAGATATGGTTGGAAAGCAGAAACCTATGGCTAAAATGTCTTATGCTGAGTCTAGTGATATCAAGAGTAATCAGACTTTCATAGGTCATAGTCAGGATTTTGAATTTTATTATAAAAGCAATGGGTAGGCATTTTCTCTTTCCTTTTAGAGGAAAAAATTGAATAGAACATTGATCACATCAGATGACACATTTTTCTGAGTACATAGTATTGTATTGGTCTTAGAACTCCCTACTAGAGCAGTGAACTGATGTTCATGAATATGTTTAAGACAAATTTCATTTTATACAAAAATAACATATGATAAAGTATATGCCAAAGTACTATTTTTTAGATTTTTATGTCAGAATTTAATAATTTATTTTAGAAAATAATACCTACTAAAATCTAATTTTGATTCAATGACTCCCTTTCTAATAAAATATACCCTTTGAGGATTAAATTTCCCTTTGCAAAAACAAGTCAAATGGCCTGGAGGTGTGATTGTCACTATTTTCTATTAGTGCTGCAGGAAAAGAGATTTGAACTAGAAAGTAAACTTGGCATTCATAAATCACTCTAAAGCAAAATCAAATATCCTGGACTTTTGGAAAGCATTTGCAATAACTCTTGAAGCAGAGGACAATACAAGGACAGGGCAGACAAATACAAATGAATTTTTCCCAAGTCAGGAGTTAGGAGGGTTTTGGAAATATTCAACCAAGGAGAAGGACAACAGTTGCTCTCAGAATAATGGCAATATTATTGTTAAACTTTTCATATAGTAATAAATGGTTTGAATATTTGAGAGCTAAGCAGTTCCAGAAGTCTACTTCTCTTCTAAAAGAACTAAGGATTTGAGGTATAATTAGAAGAATGAAGATTTCTATAGGCAGAGAATGACAGGAAGGCTGTACTGTCTGAGAGAAGATAGGAAGGGTTTTATGAAAATGAAAGGGGATTGGAGGAACCAGCTAGCATTATGGTGTGTCTAGAACATCTTGTACCTAAAAGGAAGTAGCAAGAGATCAGGGTAAAATCGCAGCACACTGGCCAGCCACCATTTGATCTCCCTAGCCCCCTTCCTTCCTTCTGAGAAAAGCAGTCCCCTCTTTTTAATTGTCTACTGCACATCTCACTAAAAAAATATGTGGCTCTCTTTGGGGCTGCCGATTATAATATACTGTCTGGCTCCCAATCCCATCTTTGCCACAAGAATGGGCAGGTGCCTTTGCCAGGCTGATTGGAATTCTCTAGATTCGTTTTTAAGTTAAAATGAAGAAAAGCTACTCTTTGTGTTTCTGTAGTTTGGTCATTATAGTTGACAGAATAACTGCCCTCCAGAGATGTCCATGTTCTAAACCATGGAGGCTGCGAATATGTTAGGTTACATGGCAAAGGGGAATTAAGACTGCTGAAAGACTAAAGGTTGTTAGTATCTCGATGTTAAAATAGATCATCCTGTGTATCCAATAGAGCTCAATAGAATCACAGGGTCCTTAAATATGAAAGAGGAAGGTAGAAGAGGATGTCAGAGTAGTGAATACCAGTGATTCAGAAACTTAGAGAAACTGAATGGTCTTCAAGTAATTTAGAATTTCAGTTTCCCATTTTCTCTCACATCTTGTGCTTCTTGAGACAAATTTTCTTCCTTTGGTGTCCTTAATACAGGAGTTAATGTACTGTATTTCTTTGGTCCTTGACATAAGCAATCTGTTTTAATATTTAATAATGCATAGTATAGGGGTGCGGTGCCTGGGTGATTCAGTTGGTGAAGCACCTGACTTTTGATTTCCAGGTCATGATCAGGTCATGATCTCAGGGTTGTGAGATCAAGTCCCACATTAGGCTCCATGCTGGGCATGAAGTCCGCTTAAGAATCTCTCTCTTCCTTTCCCTCTGCCCTTCACCTCTTTCTGTTTCTCTCTCTCCCCACCCCCCAAAATAGATAAGATGCATAGTATAATCCATATGGCATTTAACATAGTACATATCGTGCTCCTATTTTTCCTCAAATGATGGTGTCAGGTCAATAATGTGTCTATAAATTGATAATATCTTAGAATTGAGGAGATGTGCTAATTAATGTCTAGTTGTCTTGCAGATTAGATGAGTAAGTATAAGTAAAGCACTAGGAATAGTGCTTAGTATATAACTATCATTCAACAAATGCCAGTCATTATTATCATAAACATCATCATGATTACCTTATGAAGGATAGTGAAATTGTGAGGAGCACAGTTTCTGAAGCCTAACTTCAAACCTTATTCTATCATTTATTAGCTGTGTGTCCTGCCAAATCATATAATTTCTCTAAGCTTTAGTTTCTTCTTATCGGAAATGGAAATATAAGACATATTTAAAAGTAACGAGATTAAATGAGAACATCTGTTTTATGAGTCTATCATAGTGCCTGGAGCAGAGCAAAATCTTAGCTGAGGAGATATCAATCTGCTCCCAGTTAGCTGCAGCCAGACATTAGAGCACTTGGCATTCTGAATCTTAGGCTCTGTTCACAGGACTAGCATTTGTCAGCAGGTGCTTCCAGGAAATGGAGAGACAAGAGAGAGAATGTATCTGATGTAACTGGTCCTGGCTTGCATTCCTAGTCCTATATCCAGTATCATCACTTGTGGATTTGAACTTGATGACATCTCTGGGCCTAAAATGACAGATGATCAAAGCTTTGTTGCTGTTGTTGTTTATAGAAATGGATAGGAAACTATCATAGGATATTCTGGTAGTGACCTTGGGTCAAAGTTTTGGGAGATCCATTCAGTGACCCTTAGGCATCTCTCTGTGTAGAGGTCTCTCAGTTTGGCTTGAGATTCCAAGTCTTTCTATTATTTTAAATGATTGTCAGGGAGGTAGGTAGACAGTAAAAGGTAGTAGCATTCTGAGTGGGCTTGCACTGGCTTTGTAGAATTGGTTGTTAAATTTTCAGAAGTTTTGGAAGACAATTGTCCACACAGTTTATCAAAATTTTAATTATAGGGGCGCCTGGGTGGCTCAGTGGGTTAAAGCCTCTGCCTTCCACTCAGGTCATGATCCCAGGGTCCTGGGATCAAGCCCTGCCTCGAGCTCTCTGCTCAGCAGGGAGCCTGCTTCCTCCTCTCTCTCTCCCTTCTTCTCTGCCTACTCGTGATCTTTGTTGAATAAATAAATAAAACCTTTAAAAAAATAAATAAAATTTTAATTATATACATTTACAATTCAATTATATTAAAAGCAAAGGTAATAACCATCCAGAACTTAATGACTTTTTAATTATTTTACTATTTACTACTATTATCTATGCTTTGAGGCTATTTAAATCTATTGTCTTTCTATAGTAAAAATATTATCTAATGGTGTATTCTTGACATCACTTTTCAACTCTGCTCATTGATGGCAGGTTGGTAATTTTAAATCAGCCATGATGGTAATATATGTTACAGAAATGGGTCCCTTCACCAAGTGGGTTCTTAAACATTTCCCAGAACGTCACTGGAGTTAGCACAGAGTCAGATACATGAGAACATGATGAAAACGTTAAGTAACCATAATACCACAAGGGCTTTTTATTAGACTTCCCTGATATTATTTGATGGCATTGATGGCATTTGATGTGAAAATGACATTTTAAACAATCTTTTTCTATCTCTTTGTATGTGTGCTTTTTCATTTTTTTCTTTTCTTCTTTCTTTTCTTCCTCCTTCCTTCCTCCCTCTCTCCCTTTCTTCCTTCCTCTCCTTCCTTCCCTCTCTCCCCCTCTCCCTTTCTTCCTTTCTCTCCTTCCCTTTCTCCCTCCCTCTCCCTCTCATTCTCTCTCTCTCCCTCTCTCTCTCTTTCTCCCTTTCTCTCTCTCTCTCTCTTTCTTTCGACAAACTCGTGAGTTCAGGGAGGAGACAGCTTATGCCCAGGAGGACATGGCTGTTAATATTCGGTAATTGTGATAGCCAGCTGGGAAACCACTGGCAGCTTGAAATCATCTATGATCTGAGAATACCTGCATTTCAATTCAGGATTGTTTCCTTGTTGTTTTAAAGAGCTTCACTGGGTGTTATATGCAACTAATTAATCATTAAGCATTATATCAAAAACTAAGGAGGTACTATATGCTGGCTAACTGAACATAATAAAAAAAAATGAAGAGCTTAACCAATCCCATACCTGAAATCCCATTTTTGCCTAGAGCTCCAACAAAATATTATTGGCTTATCATCATGCTGTCATTTTAGTGTCATTCTTACTCAGTCCCTGCACAATAGTTAGTCACAGTCTAAATGTTTTAAGGATCGATTCTATCAAAGCTTCAAAAAATACATTAAACCTGAAACCACCAAAAAAAAAAAAAGAAAAAAAGAAAGAAACCACCAACAACCGTTAAATCATGTATTGACATAATACATGTATTACGTACAGTACAATGTTTTATATTTTTCTGTTTTTAAAATGCTATTCTTTGAATTTCTCTAGCATTTATTGCATTTGAATTCTGTCCCCTGGAATTTCTTTTGCTTTGTTAATGCTTTTTGTCAACAAGTAACTTTCTTTACTAAGAGTAAAAAGAGACAGCAAAAAGATACAGTAAAAAGCTTTTGGCTCAATTTTCTAAACACTACCACTAAATCTACATGTTATGGAATATGAAATAGAACTTTTTACATTCTAATACATATAAAAAGGGTCAAATTCTAGAAAATATTTATGAAAGCAAGTGCTCATAAATTGATTGCTATAAGATTTTGACTAGTTATAAGTGTTTGGCTTGGATGATTAACTAATGATTTATTAATTTTTAGAGACCTAAACATTCACTCTCATGACTAGGGTAGAGGTGCAAATTAATTAATCCTTCTTTAATTACTACTCCATTTATATCACTGAAAAGGCTAAAGTAAGTTATCATTGGAGTAGTGATAGGTTAAATTGTTAATAAAAAATGTCATTTACTGAATGGTATTTTTATGGGGATATTTTTAGAGGACTTTGTGGAGAATCTCTCTTAAAACAGCTAACAGAGAAGAGAGACAGTTTGATAATATAGATCATCAGAACTCTAGGAGTTATCTTCTGAAGTCCAGTATAAGTGGTTCTGCCTTTCCTATTCTGAGTATGGTGCTTCATTGCCAAGTATTGTCAGAGCATGCTTGATGCTTTTGAAACTTGATCCTCAAATTCCAAAGGGTCTGTCATATCACAAAACCCTGTTTGATTTTTGTACATCTACTAATCCGATGCCTGCCCAGATGATGTTCCCAGGATAGAACCAGAGGGCCCCATAGTTGGGCACTTAGTTCATAAGCTATGGCATAAAGAATCATAAAACAGAACAAAGTTGTATATCATTACCCATGAGAATTTGCTGAACATACTTGAATGACGAAATGGATGTTATTTCTATATTGTAGACATTTCATATGATTTTAAAATTTTCTCAATTTTTGAGATTAAATCCTATTTTATTTTTTAAATTAAATTAAAATAAAATTTAAATTTTTTCAGTGTTCCAAAATTCATTGTTTATGCACCACACCAGTGCTCCATGCAATACGTGCCCTCCATAATACCCACCATCAGGCTCATCAACCCCCACCCCACTCTCCTCCAAAACTCTCAGTTTGTTTTTCAGAGTCCACAGTCTATCATGGTTTATCTCCCCTTCCAATTTCCGCCAACTCACTTCTCCTCTTCATCTCCCAATGTCTTCTGTGTTATTCCTTATGCTCAACAAGTAAGTGAAACCATATGATAATGGACTCTCTCTGCTTGACTTATTTCACTCATCATAATCTCTTCCAGTCCCATCCATGTTGATACAAAAGTTGGGTATTCATTCTTTCTGCTGAGGCATAACACTCCATTGTTTATATGGACCATATCTTCTTTACCCATTCGTCCGTTGAAGGGCATTTTGGTTCTTTCCACAGTTTGGCGACTGTGGCCATTGCTACTATGAACATTGGGGTACAGATGGCTCTTCCTTTCACTACATCTGTATCTCTGGGGTAAATACCCAGTAGTGCAATCGCATGGTCATAGGATAGCTCTATTTTTAATTTGTTAAGGAATCTCCACATTGTATTCTGAAGTGGCTGCACCAACTTGCATTCCCACCAACAGTGTAAGAGGGTTCCCCTTTTTCCACATGCTCTCCAACACTTGTTGTTTACTATCTTGTTAATTTTGGCCATTCTAACTGGTGTAAGGTGGTATCTCAATGTGATTTTGATTTGAATCTCCCTGATGGCTAATTTTCATGTGTCTGTTAGCCATTTGTATGTCTTCTTTGAAGAAGTGTCTGTTCATGTCTTCTGCCCATTTTTTGGACATGATTATCTGTTCTGTGTTTGTTGAGTTTGAGGAATTCTTTATAGATCTTGGATATCAGCTTTTTGTCTATAGTGTCATTTGCAGATATCTTCTCCCATTCCGTGGGTTGCCTCTTTGTTTTGTTGACTGTTTCCTTTGCTGTGCAGAAGCTTTTGATCTTGATGAAGTCCCAAAAGCTCATTTTGCTTTTGTTTCCTTTGCCTTTGGAGACATGTCTTGAATTAAATCCTATTTTATGGGCCAAAAGCCAGTGCCTCCCATAGTAGCCAAGCTAATTTTGAGTGATGAAGCAAAATTATGGAAATGATGACCTACCATTTATGCTACCTTATTTATTCAATATTTATGCTCATGTACCTTTATTGTGCTGAGTATTGAGCAGACTCAAAGGATCAGTGATTTTTTAAAAAGAGACATATTTCTTGTTCTCAAGGAACTAGAAGACAGGTATTAGAGAATAATTTTATGTGCATTATAAGTGTTATAAGAAGCACCAGATAAAGTGGGAATCAAGAACACAGGACTTAACACAGTGTGGGGAAGTCAGGAGACACTTCCAAAGGAAATGACGTTTCTGCTTAAGATGGAGAGAATCAAAGGGTTTATGCAACCAAAGAAGGGAGGCAGTATCAATAGGCTAGAGGCATCTCTATTTTTCATCTGTATTCTATGCTGTTGTCTTCTTACCACTGCCTTAGTCTGTTTAAGCTGCTATAACAAAATACCATAGACTAGATGGTCTTATAGTTCTGCAGGCTAAGAAGTCCAAGATCAAGGCATGGGGAGATTTACTGTCTGCTGAGGATCTGCTTCCTGGTTCACAGACAGGTTTTCTTGCTGTGTCCTCACATGGGAGAAGGGGGGAAGGGAGCTCTCTAGGGTCTCTTTTATTAGGACACGAATCCCATTCATAAGAGCACCATCCTCATTATATAATTACTTCCAAATGCCCTCCCCCCCCAATACCATCACACGTAGGCTTAGGATTTCACCACATGAGTTTTGGAAAGACACAAACATACAGTTAATAGCACCACTTTTTTTTTCTTCTCCTCCTCCTCCCCCCCCTCCTCTTCCTCTTCCTTCTCTTCATTCCACCTCCTTCTCCTCCTCCTTCTAGTTTCAAGTTTTTACTTAAATTCCAGTTAGCTAACATATGGTGCAATATTAGTTTCAGGAATAGAATTTAGTGATTCATCACTTACATGTAACACCAAGTGTTCACCACAAGCTCCCTCCTTAATCCCCATCACCCATTTAGCCCGTTCCCCCCACCTCCCCTCTATCAACCCTCAGTTTGTTCTCTATAGTTAAGAGTCTGTTTTATGGTTTGCCTCTCTCTTTTTTCCCCCTATGTTCATCTGTTTCATTTTTTAAATTCCACATATGAGTGAAATCATATGGTATTTGCCTTTCTCAGACTGACTTATTTCACTTGGCATAATACACTCTAACTCCATCCATGTTGTTGCTAATAGTAAGATTTCAGTCTTTTATATGGCTTAGTAATATTCCATATATGTAATTCCATATATGTACACATATACACATAATATATATATTATATATGGATGTTCACACACACACACACACACACACACACACACACACACACACACCACATCTTGTCTATTCATCATCAGTCAGTGGACATTTGGGCTCTTTCCATCATATGGCTATTGCTGAGGATGCTGTGATTAGCATAGGGGGTGCATGTATCCCATTGAATTAGTATTTTTGAATCCTTTGGGCAAATACCTAGTAGTGTAATTACTGGATCATAGGGTCGTTCTATTTTTAAGTTTCTGAGCAACCTCCATACTGTTTTCCTGAGTGGCTGTACCAGCTTGCATGCCCACTAACAGTGTTTATCAAGGGAAGTAAAGAGAATACATTAACAATTGACACTCTCCTCCCCACTCCCCCATACCACCTCATAATCCTAACCTTATCTTTTATGATCCCAAAACTTAAGCAAGATTCAATTTAATTCAAGAATCCAGTAGGACTATGTAAAAGAAAACTGATTTTTGAGGGATGGAATGAGAATAGCCATACATGATTTACCACTTCTCTTTATCCTCTACCCACTCATCTCCTCTCCAATATTTATGAATTATCTATAATTCCATGCAGGATTTTCTATGTGTGCTTATATTTATTTCTCTTCCTTCCCCCAGAGAGAGGCTTCATAACCATCATTCACTTAATTTTCAAATCAATCTGGGCCAAGAATAATAGAATTGGCAAAAGGAGATGGTTTAATGTACTAATATAAGTGAAATATTTACCTATATTTTCTTCTAATTCTTTTTGGCTTAATTAGAAATTTAGTTATTTAAATACACATGATTTAAATACACATAGCCATAAAGATTCAATTTTTCTTATACCATCTATTCAATGATAAATACCCTCATTATCAATTGTAAGCATCTTTTATTATTATGTATTTATTATGTATTTATTATGTATTGTGCTCCCATATGCTAAAGATCTACTTCAGGGTTGGGGTGCCTGGGTGGCTCAGTGGATTAAAGCCTCTGTCTTCGGCTCAGGTCATGATCCTGGGGTTCTGGGTTTGAGCCCCGCATCCGGCTCGCTGCTCAGTGGGGAGCCTGCTTCCCCCTCTCTCTCTGCCTGCCTCTCTGCCCACTTGTGATCTCTCTCTCTCTCTCTCTCTCTGTCAAATAAATAAATAAATAATCTTAAAAAAAAAGATCTACTTCAGGGTTGTCATAATAATTTTCTAATCTATGTGTTGATTTTTCATACCAACTCTTTGGTGTTTTAATTCTTGTAATTTCATACTGAACCTGCATAGCTGAACTACTCAATTTTACATTTCTTTTTTTTTTTTTAAGATTTTATTTATTTATTTGACAGAGACAGAGATCACAAGCAGGCAGAGGCAGGCAGAGAGAGAGTGAGAAGCAGACTCCCTGCTGAGCAGAGAGCCCCATGCGGGGCTCGATCCCCGGACCCTGAGATCATGACCTGAGCCGAAGGCAGTGGCTTAACCCACTGAGCCACCCAAGCACCCAACATTTTCTCTTTTTTAATGTACATTTTGACATTATTTTGACACATTTTGACAAGTTCCCAAAAATAGTCCATTAATATAGTGATTTGAATAGTATTAAATCTATACAATCATCAAGAAAATTGCTTTACAAAATCAGTCTTTTCATTCAGTGACCTGGTATTCTCTTTGACATATATTTTTTTCTATATGCTCTGTACATTTCTTGTTAAAGTTATTCCTAACATCATACATATTTAGATGTTATCACAAATGTAGTCTTTTCTAAATATCATTCTAATAGGTTAGTGTTGGCCATTTATTTATTTACTTTTTGCCTTCTCCAATTTGTCAAACTCTTAATCATCCTAGAAGATACAAAGTTGATTCTTTTAGGTTTTCTGTATAACCTACAAATAAATAAAAAATATAGATTATCTTTCTCTAAATCTTTTACTGTTTTGTTTTGCTTTTTATCCTACTACATTTTCTAGAACTTCTAATGTAATATTACAGTCCTGGTAACAGTGCACATCCTTGCCTTTGTCCTAATTTTAAAGGGTAGTAATTTGTAAGTGTTTAGTGAATAATTTTGCACTTGTGATTTCAGGAACATGGTATTCCCATTGAAAGAGAACTCTTCCTGTAAATTCGTCTAACAATCTGTGTCTATTCTCAAGACTAAAATATTCGTTCTAGCACAGAATCACATCCTGTACTCTTTAATAACAGTTATCTACTGTACTTCATGACCCCAAATACAGCTGCATTCATTCTTATTCAATTGTTGCTTTTTATATATCTCCAAGAAATATTACTTCTCACCTAAAACACTGCAATTCATGAGTAGCTATTATGCATATCTTAAATAAGGTGTTTTGAGTGTGTGTATTTGTGTATGTGTATGTTTGTGAACATGAATTTCCATTCATACTATTGGAAAGAGCCCAGTAATACAGCTCAAATTTCACTTCCTCCATGAACCCTCTCTTGAGCTCTTGGACATAATGAGTTTTTTTCTCCTAAACTTCTAAAATATTTGTTTCCAACACTCATAGGTCACGTATCACATACAATTAACAAAAGTATATATTTTTAAATAGTTTCATCTTTTTCTAGGAAACTATAGTGATATAAGTCACAGGGCCAGGAGTTAGACTCACTGGTTTCAAATCTCACTTCTTCTTAACCTGATTTGTGAGCTTCAGCAGAATTCTAGGGCAAATTATTTAGCTTCTCTGAATGAAAATTTCCTCATATGTAAAATAAGACTAAATAATATTTATAATTTACTTACACTTTATTTTAGAGTGTTCAAAAATTAATGGAATATATTTAAGCTCTTAGAATTGTTCTTGGCACATAACACACATTCAATGAATAAATTACAACAATAGTAGTTATTTAAGGTCACCTTTGTGTTAGGCACTCTAGTTAATGTTTATATACATATTACATTTCATTTAATCATCCCAATAAAGTAACAAGAAAGTTTAAGGGTTAGAAATTAAATTATTTGCCCAAAGTCACTTCCTTAGTAAGTCAGGGAGTTGCAATATCAACTCAGCTGGTCTCACGGTAAAACCGCTGCTTTTTAGCAGTATACAATTCAGGATTCCAACCAGTACCACTAAAATAAGAAGGTTCCTTCTGTACAGTTTGTAGATTCACATGAGTATGGGGGAAGCTTTATGTGAACATCTCAAATATAACTACCAACTCACATACCAGTGGTGCTCAAACTTTGCTGACCTTTAGAATCACTTGGGATTGCAGATTTTTAATTTTTTTTTTAAGTTGCAATGCCCTGGGTACCCCTGAACCACTTAAATATGAGTTTCTGAGGGTGAGGTTGAAGCATCAATGTATTAAAATTTCCTTGATGATTTCAATGTGAGAAGATGGAGAAGCAGTGGTTTTTTAAACAGAAGAGTGATTCTATATTAAAACAAATTAGAATTTGAAAAAATAAATTCCTGAGTCCTCCAGATGGGTCAGGAAAGCCTTCAAAGAAGAGGTCTTTATTGACTTGATATTTAAAGGTGAAAAGTACGCCAAGGAATCATGGGGAAAAGAATGAGTAGGGAAGGGATGTAAATATGAATAAACAAAATGTGCCAATACACAACAGAGGAGATATAGGGCATGGTACACTGAGGCAATGCAAGAATTCTCCAGTCCTTGACATCTTGTACCATCCCATGATTTTATTTGTGTAATTATGCTTGCAATTCTTCATAGATCATCTTCATCTTTTATTCTAAAAATATGACTGTTTCTTCCTTCTCATCTGATCCCTGACAAATCATCCATAGGATATTTCCTTTGACTATCCAAAGCAATACTATTCTGATCATTTTCTTACATTATACTTGTTTATTTGTACCAGTTTTAACTAAAATATTTATTATAATATTTAATTCTTATAGTCTGTTGAGTAAATATTGGATAATAGATGTTTTCTATTAGATTGTGAACACTAAATGTAGGGTCATTTTTTTCATAATATGTTTATTTCTATATGTAGTATATGCAGAGTAAATCATTCTTGCCTAAAATAGTTTTTCCGTTGTGTAATTTGTTTCAAATAACCTGATTTTTTTTTGCTTTTGAACAATTTAGTTATTGTCACCTATATTTTATGTTCTTACAAGTATTAATATGCATCATTTTATTGAAAAACAATAGAAATTTTAATGCCTTAAAATTTTATGTGTGAGTGAATACATATATAAAATGTTTATAAGGTAAAGTGCTAACTTGAAAAATACCTGGTATTTCAAAAATACATTAAAATTAAAGTCTATAAGAACACATTCTGTTAAAATAATTTATGTATGTACCTCTAATTGCCTTATTAATAAAATAATAGAGATTTTTAAAAAATGACTAGAGATGGGAAAACAAGTTGGATATGACAGGGATTTTTGTAAAACCTATTAATTTGTTTCAAACCATATAAAAATGACTTCCAGGGGCACGTAGGTGGCTCAGTCTTAAATGTCTGCGTTAAGCTCAGATCATGATCCCAGGGTCCTGGGATGGAGCCCTATGCTGGGTTCTCTGCTCAGCAGGGAGTCTGCTTCTCCCTCTTCCTTTGCCCCTCCCAGCCACTGGTGTGCTTGCTCTCTCTCAAATAACTGAAAATAAAAAATAAAATAAAATAAAATAAAAATAAAAATGACTTCCAGAAAATAATTGGTAATACCAATGAGTCATAAATTTCCAAAGAAGACAATAGTGAAAGTAAATTAAAATGCTATGTAGGTCTGAGGGGAAAAAAGAGTTATTTACTATAAATCCAAAGTAGAAAATACAAATAAAGAGAATTAAGATATTTCCTTTTCAATGGAACTTGGTAGCAAAATGCAACATATGGCTTGAAATCACATTGCTGACAGTCTGGAGGAACTATTTAGTGGTTTCCAATAGGAAAAATAAATATGATACTGTCTTTAAAATGTAGTAAGCCAAAATATGTTGGACTATTTAATGAAATCTTGCAGTACTAACTGCTCTGTGAGAGAAACATAATGCAGAAGTTGAATTGATAGATTAGAAAGTTAATCACCAATTTGAATTGGTATCTTCATGATCATGTGGTTGACAGTGTTATACATTCAAAAGGAATAGCTGTTAACATGACATTTTGAATAATAGGAGTAATTTTATAGGCCCTTAGAAAATGCACATGAAGCTTCAAAATCACCCTTTGGACAAAACTATTGAAGAATATGTGCAGTAACTGCTCCAAAACAGTACTCCCTGGGACCATAGTTAGTAGTTACCGAATCCACTGTCACCCACATATCATGGTCTATAGAAAAATACAATAGAAACAGTCAATTGTATTTTTATTCCTATAATATGGTTATGAATATAGGTCAAAGCTGAAAAATTTGGATATGATAAATACAGCTTTTTTTTTTTAAACATCATCAGTGGAAAACGCATTTTGCTAAGACTTCCAAAATGATGTCATTTTCACAAATAGTCTTCTAGAAATCTACAGCTTTATAGTCACATTAAGAGATATGTTGATATTAACTCCTTACCAGATATATCATTTGTAAAAATGATGTAAAAATGTAAAAATGAAAAAAATCTTTTCCCATTCAGTAGGTTGCCCTTTTGGATTTTTGGTAGTTTCTTCCACAGTGTAAAAGCTTTTGATTTTGGTGTAGTCCCAATAATTTGCTTTTTCTTTTGTTTCCCTCTCCTGAGGAGATAGATCCAGGAAAATGTTTCTACAGCTCCCGTCAAAGGAATTATTGCCTGGGGCACCTGGGTGGTATGGTAGGTTAAGTGTCAGCTTCTTGGTTTCAGCTCAGGTCATAATCTCAGGGTTGTGAAATCGAGCCTCACACTCAGCTCAGAGTCTGCTTAAGACTCTCTCTCTTCCTCTCCCTCTGGTCCTCCACACCACTCTCTCTCAAATAAATAAATAAATCTAAAAAAAAAAAATCTGTATTTTAAAAAAGGAGTTACTGCCTATGTTTTCTTCTAGGAATTTTATGGTTTCAGGTCTCACATTTTGGTCCTTACTCCATTTTGAGTTTATTTTTGTGTATGGTGATTAGAAAAAGGTCTAGTTTCATTCTTTTGCATCTGGCTGTCCAGTTTTCTCAACACCACTTGTTGAAGAGACTGTCTTTTGCCCATTAACATATTTTTGCTTCCTTTGCCATAGATTAATTGACCGTATTAATGGGTGTTTATTTCTGGACTCTTTATTTTGTTGCATTAGTCCATGTGTCTGTTTTACCACATTGTGTTGATTTCTACAGCTTTGTGGTATAACTTGAATTCTGAGATTGCGTTATCTCCAGTTTTGTTCTTCTTTCTCAAAATTGCTTTGGTTATTCAGGATCTTTGATGTTTCCCCATACAAATTTAAGGGTGATTTGTTCTTGTTCTGTGAAAAATGCTGTTGGTATTTTGATAGGGATTGCATTAAATCTGTAGATTGCTTTGGGTAGTATGGACATTTTAATAATATTGTTTCTTTCAATCTGTGAGCATGTAATATCTTTCCATGTGTTTGTGTCATCTTTAATTTCTTTCATCAGTGTTTTATCGTTTTTGAAGTACAGGTCTTTCACCTCCTTGGTTAAGTTTATTCCTAGCCATTTTATCACTTGTGGTGCAATTGTCAATGGGATTATTTTCTTAATTTCTCTTTCTCCTACTTCATTATTAGTGTATAGAAATGTAACAGATTTCTGTGTATTAATTTTGTATTTTGTGACTTTACTGAATTCATTTATTAGTTCTAATAGTCTTTTTGGTGAAGACTGTAGGGTTTTCTACATATAGTATCATGTCATCTGCAAACAGTGAAAGTTTTACTTCTTCCTTACCAATTTGGACATCTTTTATTCTTTTTTTATTGTTTGATTGCTGTGGCTAGGACTTCTAGTACTACTTTGGAAAAAAGTGATGAGAATGGACATCTTGGTTTTGTTCCTGATCTTATAAGAAATGCACTCAGTTTTTCACCATTGAGTATGATGTTAGCTGTGGGTTTTTCATATATGACCTTTATTACTTTGAGGTCCATTCCCTCTAAACCTGCCTTGTTGAGAGTATTTATCAAGCATAGATGTTATACTTTATCAATACTTCTGCATTTACTGAGATGATCATATAAATAAGGATGAGTAAGGTACATAATATCATTTTTGCTGTTTGAGACTCAGATAATGTTATCTTTGAAATCCAAGAATCCTTTTGAGAAAAGTAGGGCTCAACCAATGGTTGCAAAAAAAGAAAACATGGTGCCTTCTGAGGCATATTAGTGGTTCTACAAACCTGAAATTAGAATCTTATTTATTACATAGTTTCAGCCTTTTAAAAAACTTTAAAAGATGATTTTTATTTATCAATTACTAAGTGCCCAGTGCTGCTCTAAGTATTCTATAGACCATAGCTCTTTTTGACCTCATTCAATTTGAATTACAGATCAGGAGATTAAGTCACTGAGATGTGAGGTTACTTGCCTATGACTATGCAGGGATTAGGTGCTAGAACTGGAATTGTGAACCCAAGAAGCTAGGCTCCATAATCTATACTTCTCACACTCTAGTGTATTATAAAATAAATTGATATAAACTAGAAGCAATCAAGGTTTTAAATTATGCTGGCTGATAAACTCATTATGGATTAATGCAGCTTCTGCTTTCAAAGTTCATTTTCTTTAATTCTCTGCAAATGTAGAATTCCATTCCTTTGTTAAAAATATCCAGTCTTGGGGGTGCCTGGGTGGCTCAGTGGGTTAAAGCCTCTGCCTTCGGCTCAGGTCATGATCCCAGGGTCCTGGGATCGAGCCCCACATCGGGCTCTCTGCTCAGCGGGGAGCCTGCTTCCCCCTCTCTCTCTGCCTGCCTCTCTGCCTACTTGTGATCTCTGTCAAAAAAAAAAAAAAATCTTAAAATTTAAAAAAAAAGTATCCAGTCTTAGGTATATCCATCTTCTCATGTAAAACTCAAAAAGCAAGAGTGTATTACTGATCCCTTTGCACATATTTTAACAGTGTTTAGATTATCCTCTTTTTTTTTCAACAAAAAACTCTTTTTAAAGTAAATAATAGGTGAATCTCAATTCACATGTAAAGCTTTTCCTTGTTTAATATATGTCAATGAGAACAATTTGGTTGTCTTAGAGATGTTAAAAATTGAAATTAAGGGCTTGAAAACACAGTTGTAGATAATATGTGTTATTGCTCTATTTTGGTTTGATTGTACCATATATGGATCATCTTGATTGTCACAGATTAGTAGTTGCAAAGATAACTTTTTTCCAGACTTTATCTTGCAATTTCAGGATAATCTCTTTTAATATTTGTTGGATGAGTAGGTGGTAGGAAATATTGAAGTTGAAGCACTGTTACCATAAATGTATCTTTATCATAAATATAAAATCAGAAAAAGAAACCCAAAAATTGACTAGTGATAATACTTTGTAATAAAATGTGGTTACCTTGTAATTTAGTCATTTGCACTTTTATCCTGACATGTGTAACTCCTGAGCAATGCCTTTGTACCTTGCTGATGGAGAGAGATTGATACAGGTACAGTTGCCTAAATAATATACTCATTTATACTGATTTACAATAATGAATATGCTCAGAAGCCTGAATTTTTAAAAAAAATGAGAAACACAGTGCTTTCTTAATTAACGAGAACATTACAAGAAGTTTAAGTACATGCACAGAAATGGCTGGAGATGCTTTAATATCTGCACAAGATGAGTTAACCCTGAAGAACATATTGATGTGTTAGTGGTTCTACAAGATTGAAGCTTAATATAAAATATATTTGCTATGGATGTTGTCTCTCAATACAACTTTTAAAAGGTTAAAATATACTTTTAAAATTTTAAATTCTAATTAGCTGGTTAGAGAGTCTCCCAAACATCACCGTAACATTTAAGTTTACATTTTGAAAGCCACTCATATCAACATTGATTCTAAAACATGAGTCAGTGTATGATTCTACAAATTCTAAAATTACTATTGGCTATTAAATTTGTTGCTAGTTTGGTTTATTTTTGGCAGATATTTTGGCAGATGTACTTTGCTTATCTTCTGTCAGACTCTTCTTTGAATAGGGAACATATATAAAAAGAAGTACAACATTTTAGTTAGATCCTTTCATGTTATATTGTTTAATGTTTATCTAGTAAAATTTGGAGTAATCTGGATTTACAGGACCAATTTCTATGGGGATTAAAACTCATTTGATTTCTGTAACAATGTTCAATTAGATACTTCCCTGTAATTCATTTGTTTAACAAATATGTATGGTGCATTGTTCTGTGCTAATGATATAATGGTGAACAAAGGAGAGGCAGTCCCCTAACCTTCTGGAGCATAGCTTCTAGTGCAGCAGAAAGGCATTAATCTACCATAGCCCAAGTGAATATGACAGTGGATAAAGACGCACTATGAAAGCTTACAATAGGGCATTGACCTAGGGAGACTTAGGGAACTTTCTTGAGTGAATGATCTCACATTGAACTCTGAACATAAGCAGACATTAATCTGTTAAAGAAGAGAAGGAGGAGTGTTCTAGTAGAAGGAATGACATGGTTAAAGATCTTGCAGTAGAAGGGCACATGACTGGTTTAGAACAGGAAAGAAGACCAGAGTGATTGGACAAGAGAAAAGGAGGGGAAATGTGATGGAAGATGAGGTTGAAGAAAATGATGGAGGCAATTGCCAGTCTTGTGCTAAACCCGTGTAATGAGATTTATCACTTTAGGAGCACAGGGAAGCTTTAAACGGGGGAATGACATACGCAGAACAAGACTCAATACTAACTGGCAATTAAGAATATAAAATTTGTAGGTTTAAAGCATGCACAATAAGAGTAAACACTTGGGAGTTGTTAAAAGGCCCATACAATTCTATGCTATTTTGTTGATATAAAGCACTTTAAGTTAGAATTCAAAAGCATGTTCTTTGTGCTGATTTGGAGACTATATGATATGACTGGTAAAATGGCAACCTGGAGTCCTTTTATAAATAATCCATAAATTAAAGACTAGGAATGATCTAATGTCTTTAAAACAGTGGAACTGAAGAAATTATCAAAATGTTTTATGTAATAGGAATTTGATGTATCCACGGATTCTTAAGCTGAATTTTACCCAGATGTTCCTGGTTTGCTCCCAGCTGAGGATAGAAATGACTTGAAATTGTTACTACCTGGCAGCTGCTGACATATTTAAAATTTATCTGCTGTCAGCTTAGCTATTAGAGCAGGTGTCTACATGGTAAAGCCAACATTCTAATTGCCACCAATTGGTTTCTTCTTTGGTGAAGTCAGTAAAAAGCCAGAGATCAAGTTGTTTAATCTCATCAATAAGAAATGGAAAAGACCACCTTAAGTCACTTTTCCTCTTCCCTTGAGACCACAACTGTTTTTCTTCAGGTATTTTGTCCAGTCTGATTTAAATGTATCAAATGATCTGAATTCTCTGCTTTCCCCATAAAACCTCTAAACACTTTGTTTTTTTTTTTCCTCACTTATTCTCTTCTTTGCTTCCTTAATAAACATCTTAAAAGAATTTCTGCTTTTTCTCTGTATTCCCAGGATTCGGATAGTAAACTGAGATGTTCACTTAAGTCATGAAGAAAGAATGAGCTGGAAAACAATTGCCTAATTACCTCAGTGGGTGGTCCTTATATATGGGAATAAAATTTATCAGAAGGGAGAGATTTTAGTAACTATGAGCCATCCACAATACCATAACATAATCCCGATGATTATTTGATATTACAATCAAATATTTACAAAAACTGAAAATCACCATAAATTCTAAACCAATAAAATACATTAAAGGATGGAGAGGAAAATGGGAATCTGTGATCTGAAATATTCTATTTCTTTTTTTTTTTTTAAGGCTGAGTAGAATGAATGTAGTACATTACTGTAAAAAATACTCACCAACCACACCTTAAAATGTAGGTAGCTGAAGGGGTTATCATGTGTTTATAGATTGAATGTTTTTATCTCCCCAAATTAATATGTTAAATCCTACCTCTCACTGTGGTGGTATTTGGAGGTGGGGTCTTTGTGTGGTAATTGGGTCAGGAGAGCAGAGGCCTGATGAATAGGATTAGTGCCATTATAAAAGAGACCTGGAGAGCTTCCTTTCCCATTCTCATTCTATCATGTGAGAACACAGGGAGGAGACGGATGTCTGTGAACCAGGAAACAGGTTCTTACTAGCCATCAAATGTGCTGGTGCCTTGATGTTGGACTTTCCAGACTCCAGAACTTAGAAATGAGTATCTGTTGCTTATAAGCCACTTAGTCTATGATATTCTGTTATAGTAGCCCAAACAGACTAAGACAATATGTGTTTGGAATTATCAAAAAAGCATTTCAACTGGTAAGTATAAGTTCTTGTAAATTATAAAAAAATATATTTTAAAGGTGTTCTTTTCATGTTCTTATAATATGACCTTATACTATTTCTTGTTTCACAATCTAGGGAGTTGAAATTCTGTAGTGTAGCAAGTGAGAAGCAAATCTGGAATTAGAATTCAGGGATTTTATTTTTCAAGGCCTACTTATTTGCTCGTTACCATCTGTTAGGTTTTTCCTTTCATAGTGTTTTTTTTTTTTTTTTTTTTTAATCATATATTAAGGCTAAGTGGAATGCTTCTGAGTTATGACAAAGAAATCTTGTAGTTGTAGGGGTAATGGTAAGGAGGGGAAAAACCTTGTCTTGAACAAAGCATTTAACAGTTTGGTGTTTCACACATGGAGAAACAATCTTGTGGTCATCTAACACCTGTTTTTCCAGATTCTGATATATCTGGCTTGCATAAACTCCTTTATTTTCCTTTTTGTGTGAAGGACTGTACTGCTAATTAGCTATGGGGAAACATAATGTCAATAGCAGAAAGAAGGTAGGAAATTAATAAAACTCATGATGTTTGATCCCCGATCTTTATCTTCTAAGTGCTTTATAGAATTAATACTAATTCTAAACAGATTCACAATAGTGAATCTTCCAGAAAAAAGAGAAGGAGGAAAATTTAAGAACTGATAATTTTTCTACGAAATTGCTCACAGACCTTGGGGCTTCCCCATTGTTCACTTGTTGGAAGAACATTAATAGAAAAAGTCAGACAACTTTATAACCATGCCATAAAATTGAAAGTCTACATTATTACTATCTTGATTTAGGCTTTTTCAGTGTGACTCCCCCAAAATTTATCTTCCACAGGGTGCCTGGCACATGGCATGACCTCTTAATCTGTTTGTAGAACGAATTGTTGGAAGCCGAATTCAGTTAATCAATGGAAACAACACATCATCTAAGTCTAAGGATAACAAGAAAGTATATCATAACAAGAAAGATAATGTGAACAATTAGATTTTTCTTTAGTAAAATATATCACTTGTCTTGCAATACTAGGAGCATGAAGACTTTCATTCACATATCCCATAACCCCATGTAGTTCATGAGGATTTAGCAGTGTTTCTTTCCCAAGTTCTATTTTCTAAATGGACATATAGATTTTGAAATTTTCCTTGGTCCAGAATAATTTTTAATAAGATTAAATAGCAATAGTTATATATAAGTAAAAAATGAAGATTTGGTTTTTCGTTCACACAGCATAATATTATTACTCTTGTGACAATTGGTTAAATAACTAATATAAGACAAATCAGTATGCTAAGTATTAGGGAAGGGACTGTGTTTTTTAAGCATTTGCTGAATATTTAATACCAATACCAATACTAAAAAAAATGTATGATTCCTATGGGGTTTGCTAGCAGGAAAAACTCAGTCATCTCTTCATAACTGTATATATTTTAACAATGTATAACTCTGAATCCAATCAGGAAATAAAACCACATAGGAATTTGAGCAGGAAGAATTTAATATAAAGAATTATTAAATATAACAGGGGGTTAGAGTAACAAGGGGTTGGCTAGTAAGAATTAAAGGGAACGCTAACAAATTTAGAAATGGACCATATAAGGAACAGTCAGCACCCTAGGGCTGAGATAAATTATCCACAAAAGAGTCTCCCCAAGCAGCTGGGCCTGAGATCCAGACTTTGTGGGAGAGAAAATAATCCCCGCTCACTGAAAGGGAGCTGTTGTGGTGGAACTTGGAGGAAATCTGTCCTTTAGAACTTGCCAACAATCACTCTTTTGGTGATTATCTGGGGAAAGCTATTCTTGCGGAGCTGTGTCACTAGAGGCACTGTACTGTGAAACCACCATGGGGTGTGCTAGGGAAAGCTTCTGATCCCTGAGCACTACTGATTACTGCCCTGCACAAGTCTAGTGCTGGAGAAGCTACTTATTTTAAAATGTAGGTATTATTATTCAGGTATGGTGAGGCCAGTGGATCAGGAGATGATGGCCATTGAGAGAAAATAGATTCTTATACTCACACATCCAAGAGGAGGGGACATATCATGGTGAGGGGGAACACCAGTGTCAGCTGAGAGGCAAAGGGAGTGAGAAGAAAATGTGGCAAGAACTTTATAGTTGTTTCCAAAGGAAAGAAAAGGGAAGCCAGGGTAAGCAGACTTATGATTGGCTGGTTTGAATAATTTCAATAGCATCTGGGACATAAGGGCTGTCACTAGTAGTCTAGTACCTGGCCCAGGGGTGATTGGGGCAGGTGGATAGTGGCTCAAGAGTGTGAGAGCCTGATAGAGGAAATCCTTAGGGATTTGCGCTCTGGATTGGTCACTGTGCATATGAAAGAAGCTCTTGGAGACTGATTGTTTGCTTTCTATAGGAATTAACTAACCCTGGAAGGAGCAATCTCTCCAGTGTCATTGGGGCTCCAGTGTGTCAGAGCACCAGTATAAAAGGCATGGTTAATACACAACCCCTACTGTAGAAGGTGGGCACTTGGGAAACTGCCTGCACTGTTAGAATCAGATGCTGGTGAAGCTGCCCTCACTGTAGTAACCAGGTACTAGAGCAACTGTGCACTGTAAAAGTTTTCTAAGACAGCACACTGGGAAACTCCTACCTGTGATATCTTTCCAACCACTTTTACTGACAAAGCTTAACATCAGTCCAGCTGGTAAAATAAAATCTTCAAAGGGCTCATCTATATGTTTGAACAACAGGTAATGAAATGTGGATTTGGAGCTAATATATGTATAGGCAGTATATGTATAGACAATATACATCTATGTTCAATTGTTGATTTTGATATCTGAATGTCTCCATTCAAGTCAATTCAACACATTATTTTGAAAAATCTCATGCAGTGAATCAAAATGGAGTTGAATGTTCCTTTGGGTCTGTCCCAAGCTGGACTGAGATAGTAGGTCCTTTACACCCCTGCATTGATCTGTCATTGGATATAGTTGTCCAGGAAGTGTCAAAACTGAGGCAGTGCCTGGCAAATAACAGGTGCTTGAGAAATATGTTTTGAATGTACGTTGTTATTATTAAGATTATCATTTTTAATATAACTCAGTGGAATTCTTGCTGTGTCCTAAGGTGAAGATGTCCCTCACTACCTTTGGGAAGCAGGACTTCTAAATCTACAATGGGCAGAATAAGCACAAATAGCACAAATTCCTAAGTGGGTCACTGGAAGTAAGTGGGGTTATTCCTGCTACTATCATTCCACTGTTATTGAATTTATCTATTCTTCCTATTGGGAGTAGAGTGCCACATAAAGACTTCTAATTTAAAGTGTATACTTCTTTATTGCAGTGCCCCATTTACATAATGTGTCATCTGCAAACTACCACTTTAGCTGTGACTTTAACAGGCTGTTCTGTTCTGTCAGTCCAGCAGCTTTTGGATGGTGTGGTATGTGATAGAATCCTTGTTCATGGTCCCCACTCTGGAATCTTCTTTGCTCTAAAATGTGTTTCCTTCTCTGATGTCATATTCATGTGGGACCTCATGCAAGTAAATCTTGTAGATGATAGACAAAAACATACCAGAGTACTCATCTCTTCCTTTCAGAGTGAGTGTCTGGTTGTCCCTATTAGGGTAGAGGAGATCCAGTGTGGTCAATTTGCCACTCATTGTCTTGTTATATGATCCTTAAGGGATTGTACTAAATACAGAATTCAACATTAGTCTCTGTTTCTGGAATATTGTATTCTGGGGCCCATGCACAAGTTTCATCTCCACCTCAAAGGCCACTTTACCCTCAGGTGCCCATCATGCCTGCATTAGAGTGGTCAATGGAAAGGCTCGATTAACTACAGATGGACAAGTCATTTCGTCTGCTGAGTTGTTTAGTACCTTTCCTCTGGCGATATACTCTCTGGTGAGTATGAGTGTGTGATACACAGATCTTCATACTTCATTCCCACTGCTATTTGTACATTCACACTTCTCTATTCCAGAATTTATCTCTGACATTTTTCTTCTCCTTCCAGGTCCCTGATCAGCCAGGCGGGTCATTGTCTCTGACCATGATTTCACATATTTCTTAATCTAAAACCACTTCTTGTTTCACACGAGTTGATGACCAGGAGCACTGCACAAAGATCTTTCCACTGGAGGATCCCAAAATGCCTTACATGGTTTAAATCCATTTTAATATATTAGTTCATAAGCACCCAGAAATAAAGCTACTTAAACTTCACCCTGGATCCCTTGGAGATCTTTCTCTTCCTCTGAGTCTCATGAGTTTGGCATTTGAGCTTTATTTGGAATAGTCCCCCAGTGGATTCTGCTTTTAGTCAATCAAGTAGGCAAACAATTCAAATGTCTCAATTCTATGTTAGCACTCTGAATCACAACTCATAAGGATGTGCATATCAATAAATCTAGTCCAACTTAAAATCAGAATCTTCTGTATTCATTCCAGCTTCCTTAGGATCAAGTACCTCCCAACTCCCCCCAGCATTTGTTAGTAGAGTGCAAACTTGAGACTGGATTATTTGTAGAAGTAAGCTTAAAGATATGGCCTATGCTATTCAGCTTGCAATTCCAGAATTGCCATAGCATAGTAGTTCTTAATTGAGGATAAGTTTGCCACTATTTCTTTCCCAGGATTGACAATGTCTGGAGACATTTTTGGTGCTAGTGTTATGGGTACATACTACTAGCTAGTATGGAATACTACTAATAGCTACTAAGAGCACTACTACTTACTATTAGTCCTACTATACTATTAGTATACTACTAATAGTACTACTAATAGCTAGTAGAGGTGCCAGTAGTATCAACCGGGTAGAGGTCAGGGATGCTGCTAAATATCCTACAATGCACACAGCAGCTTCTACACAAACCTGCACAATTATCTGCCCAAAATGTCAACAGTGCTGAGGTTGAGAAACCTGCTAGACTCAGAGAAGTGGCCATGTTGGAGTAGAGAAAACCCACTGTGGAGGGGAAAGATGATGAACCTTTACCAAAAGATGGGTTCATTGATGGCTGTAAGCCAGGGATGATAGAAAGAAAAGCCATTACAGAACTAGACTCACTTATGGCGAAAGGGGATGATAGAACCCACCTAGTGGTTATTACCCAGTTCCTGAATGTATAATTAGAATAGACTAGAAATACTTGGTAGTTGGTACAACCCCACACTGGGTCCTTGGTTTGTGGTTTAAGAACTACCATTGTTCTGTATTTCCACAGCCCTTTACAAATCACTTTGCTATCCTGTAAAATCTAGATAAAATTATAAGGAATGAAGATGGTCCTAGTTAGAAAAGAACCAATATTCAGCAACCATTATAAGGATATAAGTAAAATTTCCCACTAAAAATTTTGGAAGATTCCCTTGAATTAATGGATATCATCAGCACTGATGTAGCTTCACCTTATTTTCTTGTTCAGAACGGTTTGGGTCTCTCTCTCTCTTTTAGATGGATCCAGGAAATCAACAGTTTGTTTTGTTTTAGGTACAAATACATCAAAATAACACAACAGAACAATAACAGAAATGACAACCACAAAAACGAACTTGGACTTTGCTTATCTGTCTACATACCAAACATTCAATAATATTCTTTTGCTTTCTCTCTATAGGTATAGACTGAAAACACAAGCCTATATTTCTAATCCAAATCACTAAGCTGCTATCTAGAGAGTTAAGGGTTCAGAATTTTACCTAAAAATGGTTTAAAGTTTTGTTTTATAAATAAAGAAATTGAGTCTCAGGAACCTGAAATTACTTCCCCAAGGTCAAATGGTGTTTTTTTAGCTATAATTTCTATATCTAGCTATAATTTAGCTAGATTTCTGTCTTCCCATTTAATGCTATTTCCATGAAATAACAAAATGATAAGTCCAGAGATAGTCAAAATAATTTGAGTTAACTAGAAGTCATGCTATGTAATTCTAATTTGAATGGACTTTATTTACTAGGGTCTAAACATATTTCTAGCCCCAAATTAAGACATCTGTATTAAATATATGCTATATGTTTCATTAGACTAACCAATTTATTTGACATCTCTAAGACTCCTTTTGTTTCAAGTACAATATTCTACTTTCAGCAGAAGACATTGTGAATCTAAGGATTGATATCTAGGCTTTATTTCCATTATCATTGATAATGTACATAATTTTGATAAATTGCTTTCTTCTTTCTGCTTCTGTTTCCATAATGATAACTCTGCTTCCCCCCACCCCCACCTCAACACAGTGGGATGCAGATGGATAAAAACACAAAAGAGTTGTTGATGTGGAGATAAAGTGGTAAAAGACAAAGGCTTTAAATAGAATTTTCCTGATGTATAATTTAAGGGTAACGGCATTGGGTTATGTAGTGACTAAGTACATTTGAGCCAGATATTTGGTGGAGAAGAGGTAAAGGAAGAATAAAGAATAAGAGAGTGTGTTGGAGAATTTTTAAGTCCTAAGGGCTTATGTTATAATTCTTCTGTTTTTCTATTTATGAAGTAAAGAGAATTACCTTTTTGTATAGCCATTTGTCCTAAGGTCTTCAATTCTCATCCAATTCAGGAAAGACCAAGGATTATTCTTTGAGTCTCAATGAACAAAGAAAAACAAGATGTGAATACTAAAAAATATAGTTTCATAGATACTATCCAAAAGCAACTTCATATTATAAATTTGAATCCTAAGATATAAATAAAACAAATATTCTCATTTTTATCATAAACTGTTTTCTTATACCATCCAAAATTCTGCAGAGTGGGACTTAAAATAGGACTTTATATCTTATATCTTATATCTTCATATCTTTTACTATATTAGTTCTAAATTTCTTCCTGTTTGCTGTTTCATTTTCTTTTGATAAATATTTATCATTTCCTGAACCAAAAATATCGATTCAACAAATATTTATTGAATACCTTTAAGCCACAAAATTGACTCTTAAGGATCAGAAGAGAGTGGTCCCCAACCTTGAGTATCTTACCATATAAAATAGCAAAAGTAAACTAAACGTATAACTTTTGGTTCAGCAGCTCAATCCATGCAATTAGGTGGTTGAATGGGAACTCAAAACTATTTACTCTATTTGAATTTTCAAATAACCAATTATCTAAAGAAAAAATTTCACTCAAATTATTTAAAAAGCAGAGTTGACAAAGTACCCATTAAAGGAAATTCTGCATTTTATTTTCCTGACATAGTATAAATCCTGAATATATATACACACACACACACACACACATATATATATATATCCAGTTTTAATTTTAATTTTTTTAAAAAAAGATTTTATTTATTTATTTGACAGAGAGATGGCACAAGTAGGCAGAGCGGCAGGCAAAGGGAGAGGGAGAAGCAGGCTTTCCGCGAAGCAGGGAGCCCGATGCAGAACTTGATCCCAGGCCCTAGGGTCATGACCTGAGCTGAAGGCAGCTGCTTAACTGACTGAGCCACCCAGGTACCTTATATCCAGTTTTTAAATCATTAATACCGTTCTTCAAATAAATTAAATTGAAAACTCTTCTTTCATATTTGTATTAAAAGATTTATGATTTTAAAAATCACTTAAGTGATTTTGTATTTATCCTATTGTGACTAATTAAATTTTATTGTGGTAGAAGAAAATATTTTGAGACTTAAATCTTTTCAAAGTTATTGAAACATTTTATGGTGCTGCTAAAAGAATGTTTATTCTACAACATAGGGGTATGGTCAAAGAGATTGATAGTACTATTAAAATATTTTAGTTAGGTAGGTAGTTATTGAACAAACATTTACTTATAGATGGATGCTAAAATCTCTAAATATGATTTTGGATTAGTCAATTTCTACTTTTAGCTCTGTCAAATTTTGCTTTATCTTTGTAAAGAATGAACCCTTCTAACATTTTACATTCATTCTCTCTGTTTTTTGTATTTCAAGTACATCTTTTGCAGACGAAATGTAGTAGAGTCTTTTTATTTGTTTCTTTTTGGATATTAGATCTCACTTCTTAATCTGGTCTAACAAACATATCAATTTGTCTAATGTACTTGTACTTGAAGTTCAAGAAAGAGAATGTTAACAGATGGAGAAAGAAAAATATTTGAAAAAAAATTATATTGTCTCACAGATCATAGTCTCTCTGCTCATTTCATTTTCAAACTTTCCCCCACTTCTTCATATTAGACAGTTGCTACTGATTTTCTCCTGATGTTTATTGCCCTTCCCTTCTGTTCTTTCCAATGTAATACTAAGACCACACAATGGATTGAGACCACACTTAGATTTCAGATACTGTAATTTTTAGTTCTAGAATTTCCAATTTGAGTCTTTTTAAAACAGTTCCAATTTATCCTCTGAAAGTCCTCTCTGGTTCACTTATAATAATTATTTTCTTTAAGCTTGTTATTGAACATATCAGGTGTTTTAAAGCTTAAGTCTGCTAATTCTAATATCTGGGCAATCTCATGGTCTGGATCTATTGATTGCCTTCTATCTTAATTGTGGATCACCTGTTTTTGTTTTTTTGCACATTTATTAATCTTTTTTACTGTACACTGAACATTGTGGGTGATACATTGTACAGACTTTGGATACTGCTATATTCCTCTGAAAAGTGGTAATTAATCTTCTGGCATGGAATTAAATTACTGACTGATGCCTTGGTTTTACATTTTATTAGTAAGGATCAGTTTAAGTTTTGCCCTTGGTCTTAGGAAAATTCTTAGTTCTAAGACATAGAATTATGAGATGGTGTGTGCCCTCTTAAGTTTTAGCAGAAACCCCTCTAACCTAGTACATTTCAAATTTCAAATTCTAACTCCCCTATAGTGAGCAGCACTCTTAGTCCCACGTAACATTTTCTTCTTTATAGCTTTTGTTCCTTGCATGATTTCTTACAGTCTCTCTTGTTCATGCAGTTAAAAGTTCAGCCAAGAATATGAGGGAGTAATATGAAAATTTACAGATTTCTATGTTTATGGTTCCCTACTTTCCCGAATTAATCTCAATTTTCAACTGTCTGGTAACACCAAAGTCTGTGCCTCTTATACTATACCTCAAAACAATAACACCACAGGTTTCTGTTTGATCGCTAAAGTTTTCCTGAACATTGTGGACTGGCTAAGCCTCAAGAAAAACAACAACAATGACAACATATAAGCATAGAACTCACCCAGTAAAATTCTTTTTTTCAAGCATCAATTTCCCTCAAGTTTCTGTCTGGTTTGTGTCAGTTTACAATTCTTTCAATAATTTTTTAAAAATATAATTGGTCCATATTTAATTGTTATTTGCAGGAGAGTTCGTTTCATTTACGCCATTAGACATTACTAAAAATGACGAGTTTTGGAACTGCATTCCTTGGAGACACAGGGGTCCATGGTAAGGTCATAAATAGCTGCAAACAATGACAGAGAACTTAGGCTGGAGGAGTCTCATCTTCCTATAGCTGTTTCAGAAAACCAGTCTCTCTCCCTCTTTTTTTTTTCATGTCTTATTTTATTCATCATTGTTGCTCCTTGTAAGATTTTGTTTAGAAAATAAAATCTGCTAAGAGTAATTTGGGAAATCACTAAAGCAGGCCATGTATTCAACAGATTTTAAGTAATGTAATGACATGTGCTGTACCAGACTTTGAATTTTAATTTTAGTCAATGACTAATGATAAAGTTTATGGTAAAATTTTTAGTAACTTCATCCTCTTCTTTTATGCAGGCTTCTTTATTCACATACCTATGATACTGAAATGAGTAGTACTCCCAGGTAGAAAAAAGTAACTTTTTATTTCAACATTTTACTAAGGTGTGTAATTTATATTTAAGTTTTTGGCCATCAGAATTTTTGACTGAAATTGTTAAATAGAGACCTCTTACTCCAGATTTATAGTACTAAGTATAATCAAAGTATTTTGAATCTCCTGAAGTTGAGAATACAACAAAAGGAACAATTAAAATAAAGTCACTATCGAATAAATACAATAACTATTATTATATAATTATTTTAAGCAACATTACATAAGATAGCAACATTACATAAGAAAGCAGTATATAGGGGAGTTAAGATGGTGGAGTAGTAGGAGTACCCTATGTTTGCTTCATCCTTTGAACAGAGCTAGATAATTATCAAATCATTCTGAACACCCAGGAAATCATTCTGAGGACTGAGAGAACAAAGAGCACAACTGGAGGGAGAAAAGAGGCCACATGTGGAAGATACAAGGTGCTGTGATGTGATTAGGGGGAGAAAAGAACTACAGGTATTGCAGATGGGTGATCACAGAGAGAGGAAAGAGAGAGAAGGGAGAGAGAGGGAAAGAGATAAAGCAGCAGATGGGGGATTGTACAAGAAAAACACTAACCCAAAACCACTGACTGAGTCAACAAGGGGGCTGATTACCACAAGGTTTACAAGCAGCAGAATGGAAAGTCTGAAGTTTTAGAAGTCCACACTATCACTAGGGTTGAGCCTGGTGGGCATAGTTATGCTTCTGCAGAGAAGGAGGGCAGAGGCATCGGAGTGGACAGAGTGCTCTGAGAATCCCCTGGGCCATGCTGGGAGAGACAGTTCCCCTTCTTGGAGTGTATTTGGGAGAGATGGCACTTCCTTTCATGAGACAAAAGAGCCAGCAGGTGCCATTGAGCTGACCTGCCCCATTTGTTATCATATGAGCAGAGATGCTCACTGAGGGCAGCTGACCTGGATGCCAGCTTTTTGCTGTGCTTTACCATAAATTTCAATGCCCTACACAGTCATGCAACTCCTTTACTGGGACAAATTGGTATCAGTGACAGTGTGATGAGTATTCCCCCAGAATATCAGCATGGGTCTGCACCTTGTGGGCCCCTAAAATTTGGAGTTTTGAAACCCAGGTACATACCTGAGATAAAACACAGGAGCACTGTACCACTGCTGGGCAGGCAGATGGCAAGGACACAGACAGGGTGAAGGCAGGGATCTGAAGGAAGCCTAGGACACAAGAGAAGAAATTGTTTGGCCTTCTGTGAAGGCTTCCTTGAGAAAAGCACAGAAGAAACTGGAGAGATTCTCACTGCAGAGATAAAAGACCTAACAATTAGGCCAAAATAATAAACTCTGTAACTGAGATGCAAAACCAAGTGGATGTAGTGACCACAAGGATGGAAGAAGTAGAGGAACAAATAGGTGATATAGCTGATAAAAGCATGGAAAATAATGAGGCTGAAAAGCCAAGGGAAAGAAAAATATTGGCTAACAAATGCAGCCTTAGGGAATGCAGTGACTCCATAAACCATAATAACACATCCTGGGAATCCCAGAAGATGGGGGCGGGGGGAGAGGCAGAAGATTTATTTGAGCAAATTATAGCCTTAAACTTCCAAAAGCTGGGGGAAAAAACATACATCCAAATCCAGGAGGCACAGAGAACTCCTATCAAAATCAAAAGCCAGCCAACACCTAGACATATCATAGTAAAATCTGCAAAATACAGAGATAAGGAAAGAATCCTGCAAGCAGCAAGAGAAAAGAAATCCCTACCTTATAAAAGAAGAAAAATCAGGTTAGCAGCAGATCTCTCCACAGAAAGCTGATACGCCAGAAAAAAGTGGCATGATATATTCAATGTGCTGAATGGGAAAAATATGCAGCCAGGAATACTTTATCCAGCAAGGCTGTCAATCACAATAGGAGAGATAAAGAGTTTCAATAGACTCAATAGACAAATAAACACTAAAGGAGTCCATGACCACTAAATCAGCCCTGCAAAAAATATTAAAGGGGACTCTTTGAGTGGGAAAGAAAAACCAAAAGCAACAAAGACTAGAAAGGACAAGAGATCACCAGAAACACCGACCTTACAGGTAATACAATAGCACTCAGTTACAGTCTCTGGTTTAAAATCTACTTTGTCTTATATAAGTATGGCTACTCTGGCTTTCTTTTGATATCCATTAGCATTATAGATTGTTCTCTGTTCACCCACTTTTGATCTGGAGAAGGCTTTAGGTCTAAAATGAGTCTTTTACAGGCAGTATATAGATGGATCTTTTTTTTTTTAATCCATTCTAATACCCTATGTCTTTTGATTGGAGCATTTAGTCCATTTGCATTCAGAGTGAACATTGATAGATATGAATTTTTTGATCGTTTTCTTTGCTGTGCAGAAGCATTTTCTCTTGATGAAATCCCAATAATTCATTTTTGCCTTTGTTCCCCTTGCCTCCTACAATGTGTCTAGTAAGAAATTGCTAGAGCCAAGGTCAAAGAGGTTGCTGTCTGTGTTCTACTGTAAGATTTTGATGGTTTCCTGTCTTACATTTAGGTCTTTCATCCATTTTGAATTTATTTTTATGTATGGTTTAAGAAAGTGGTCCAGTTTCATTCTTCTGCCTATTGCAGTCCAGTTTTCCCAACACCATACAGACAGAGAAATAATTTCATCTAACTCCTCTAATTTATATTTAATTTTAAATGGACCAGACAGTTTATGTGAATTTTTTCAGGTTGAAACAGCTAGATCCGGGAAGAACAGGATTATACCCAGGTGACCAGACTCTACTTGTTCTCATTTCAAATCACTTCACTGCATTACAAAGTAAATAACTCAACTTGGTTCTCTTTAAATATGCTATTTTACAAAAAAAAAATAAAATAGAAAAAAAAAAAAAAAAAAAGAATCAGTTCATACCAATATTGAGTGTAAGTGTTTTGTTATGGAGAACAAACGAGACTTGTCCAATTGTCCAAATGAGATTGAACACAAAAATTCAGTATAGTTGGTTAGAAGAGAATTTAATTATCAGGTTTATTAAATTGAAACCTAACACACTAACAGGAAATTAAAAAATAGATAAAAAAAAGTTGAGGATTTATATGAACATTTCCCAATTTCCCTTGGAATTATCTTGTCCTCAAAGGAACAGTGTCTTATTCCCCTTCATTTTTTCCTATAGTGTTTATTCAGCATTAAGACAAGAATTATGTTTGTATAGTAATATATCATTAAGACCAATGGATACACATTTATTTAAACTTACATAAATACATACCTACACACATACATTTTTCCAACTTTAAGTTCTATAACTGCCTCCCCTAAGGGATTCATAATGGTGCAGAATTACTCAGAGTACACACCTAGATTAAAAGACAAACCACACATTCCACAGAGTCTACATCTAAGAGTGTCTCATAGTAATATCACTCCTGAATGTTGTTTTAGAAACTTCTGCCAGATCCGAGGTCTGGAACTTGTTACACATACAAGCATGATAAATAGGAAAAAAATAAACAAGTGAGCTGAATTTTTAACCACGGCAAGGATCAAAAAATGCCAGCACAATTTCAACCCAAAAAGCACTGAAAAAGGCTCTTTCATGTCTAACCACCATCTAGGGGAAGGAAGGCAGAGGTAGAGGAGGGATAAATGCATCTTTGGATCAGTTGTAAACATTAGCTTTTTTGGATAACTTATGCTTTTGTGGTGATGTGACTTGAGAAAGCAGATTGACTCTGAATTCTGTAAAAAGTCTTTTCTTTTGGAAAATAGTGCTTATTCTACAGGGGCATTCTTTCTTCATCATTTAAATGACCCAATTTTTATCTCATAAACATCAATAACAAAAAAGATGCTTGTGGGTGTAGCTGTGAGAAATAGTCCATTTGAGAACTCGTGACAGAATTATTCAGGGAAGGATCCGTCTTTTCCTGAGTAGTATTTCTATGAGTCCTGTTCAGTTAGGCGAAGATAGAGAAACAAATCTACTAAATATCTCTCCAAAATAAAGTTAGAATGATTCAAGATTTCCCAAGGCTGCTCATAAGAGAATGACATTTTCTGGGGACCTGAAGCAGTTGAATTGGTGAGAAATACAGGTAAGGAGAAGGTCCAGCAAGATGGTAGGGATGTGAGGCCTAAGAAAGAAAGTGAGATAGTCACAGCTGTGGGTGTAGCCCAAATACTTGGGACACACATATCCAATTTTTAATATAAGTGTGGTAGATAGTTGTGCTGTGCTATGCTTTGTACACTTGAAAGTAAGCTTCCACTTTACCATACTCTTCGACCTCTATTCTTGATTTTTCATAAAATTCTATTAAAAATACCTTGTATTGGGGCACGTGGGTGGTTCAGTTGGCTAAGTTGCTGCCTTTGGCTCAGATCATGATCCCAGGGTCCTGGGATTGAGCCCCACATAGAGCTCCCTGCTCACTGGAGAGGCTGCTTCTCCCTCTGCTTGCTGCTCTGCTTACTTGGGCTCTCTCTCTGTGTCAAACAAATAAATAAAATCTTTTTCAAAAAAAAAAAACCTTGTATAAATGCAACTCAAGAATAAAAGAATATAAAATAGTCTATGGCTGGGTCCATGCAGCACAGAGAGAAGAAAAGGGTACTAAGACTATTTCAGGCAAGGGAAGGAATGATAATAAGACTTGACTAGAGACACATAAGAACCATTTGGTGGGACTGTGGGTAGTATGTCCTATTATTGGCAGAAGGAAATTTTGATACCCCCATCTTAAAATCAGTCAAGGGCAATGAAAAAAATAAAACAGTATATAAGAAGTGCCAGAATGGGAGGGGGGTGCTTCTTTAGGCAGGGTGGGCCCGCAAAGCCTCTTTGAGGAGCTCATATTTGAAATGAGACATAAATGATGAAGAGGAGGCAGCCAGATAAAGATATAGAAGAAGCGTGGTAGAGGAAGAAGAAACAATTCCAGAACAGAAATTGGCCAGTGTAGCTAGAATATAATGGATCAGGCATACTGGCAGGGAATGAAAAAGTGTAGGTCAGCTGTGATTCATCATGTTGACTTAACACACTGCATAGCCTGGTTTCCTTGGAGAACAGAGACTGAGGCAAGCTGTATTAGGAGGAGGGTACTCTCAGGGTAGGAAAACTGAGGAAGGGAAGGAAATGAAAGGGGAGTAAATGAAAATACAAGGAGAGCCTTATTAAGCTAATTAAAAATTGTTCAGTCAGGGAGTACTTTGGGGTAGGGTCCGTCTGGAACTTTATAATAGTCCATTAGGGAAGATGGAAGAAATAAAAACTATCTCTCAGCTCCTTCCATCTTCTGTCTCTTGGTGGTCTAAGTTTGTCAATGAGGTTTTACCTCCCTCATCTTCCCTGCCCTTTGTAGGCACCTGCTGGTGGTACCAGACATTTTGCTTGTGTGGTTGGGTGAACATTAGGCAGTGTAGTTGCAATGGCTTCTGCCATAGGTGGCATGATAGAGGTGAGAAAGAAGCCAGACTCTCATTCCCAAGGGGAGGGTGAATTGGTCAGAGGGATTAGGAGATTTTGCTGCAGACCAGCATCTTGGATTTAGGATTTAGATTTCATTCTAATTTCAAAATCAAACTATTGGATTTTTTTTTAAAGCAAATGAGCAATATTGTTTTACTTACATTTATAAAAGATCACTATCTGCTATGTGAGGTAGAAAAAGACACAAGAAAAGAGCTTGGTAGTGAGAGGTAGGGACTTCAGAATTATTAGAATAGAGCTTTTTTTGTTTTTGTTTTTAACTTGTCAATTCCAATGAAAGTTTGAAAAAGATGAGAAAAGAGAAATTACAATTTCTTTCAATATGGAGATCTTTAACAGCCTTGATCTGAGTCATAATGGTGAAGTATGGGAACAAAAACATGATCAGATTAAGCAAAGAAGAAAATGGAAGGTCATAAAGTAAAGGTACTAAAATGAGAATAGGTAACCCTCTGGAAAAGTTGTATGGTAATTTTTGTCAAAGTCAATACTTCATTTCTAAAGGGATAATTTTAAGGTGATTTGTGTACTGATGATCCAACCATGATACAGAAATTTATGAAGCAGGAAAAAGTGGGGTAATTGCAGGACAACTTCCCAGAGTGAGATGAGATGGGAGCTGGATTGGATGGAAATGAAGGGTTTGGCCTTGCAGGAACAGAGGTGCTTCTTTAATTGCAACATTAAAATCCTAAAGAGGTTTTTTCACATCTATATGTACTACTAAAATGCCCATCACAAGTCAACTTATAGTCATTCTTTCAAGAATCTTAGCACTAAACCTTCTGATTCCAGGTCCAAATTCTAAATATATGTCAAGATTGATATTTACCACTAAAGAAAAATTGGGGAATCCTATATTTAAATTTTTTTAACTGTTGCTATTGTTGTAAAAATTAATTACTTGGAAAATCAGGCATTCTTTCAAAAGCATGTCATGTGAATATTACCTTCTGAATTTTGTGTTCAGTGAATTCAAGCCATTTTTTTCCTGTTTATGACACTTTTCCCATTGAGAATGCATTAAAATGGGCATTTTCATGTTTTGTTAATGTAAGATGAAATCAGTAGAATCTTCTGAAAAGAAATTCAGTCATTATAATGTCAATAGTACCAAATATGTACATGCCCTTTGATACAAAATGCTTTTTCTCAGAAATTAATCTATGGCGGAATACCTTAAAATACAGGCCTGGGGGAAAGCTGTACAGCATAAAATGTTTACTGCAGTAGTGTTTCTAATAGCAAAATATAAGTGATGATCCAACTGCCTAATAACATCATAATGTTTTTAATATTAAACACTATCAAATGAAATATTATGCAGCTATTAAAAATGGTTTAATGCCTATTTAAGAATATTAAAATAATTTGTTTGAATTCTAAGTAAGAAATGATAATAAGTACACATATATTATCACTAAATATACTGAAAAATACATAGAAAAATAGCTGAAAGAAAATACCCACAAATACACAATAACACTGTTACCGTCCCATTTCCATTTATTATCAAATATTCTATGAGTTTTTTTGAAGGGACTTCTGAAATCGCATATATATATATATATATATATATATATATATATATATATAATATAAATTGCTTTGATCTTGCCATAAAGAGCTAAAAAGGCAATTAGAATGCAGTTTCTTGGAAATCAAGTACACATTTCTCTCTTTTTAAGATTTTTTAAGAATTGGGTGCCTGGGTGACTCAGTGGGTTAAGCCTCTGCCTTCGGCTCGGGTAATGATCCCAGGGTCCAGGGAAAGCCCCACATCAGGCTCTCTGCTCAGCAGGGGGCCTGCTTCCCTTCCTCTCACTCTGCCTGCCTCTCTGCCTACTTGTGATCTCTGTCAAATAAATAAATAAAAAATCTTTATAAAAAAATTTTTTTTAAGAATCTCTTTTTGAATTTTAGAGTTTAACTTAAGGAGCCAGACTAGTTGCAGGGAGGGAGGAAATGAGACAAATGCAGGATTCCCTTCTCACTAGTTAACTTTGGAAACAGCTATTATCCATTACATAAACTTTACTCTTATCCCAGGCAAGTAGTAGGAAACAATGAATCCATTTGTTTTACTGCTGGCATAATTTGGAAATGGATTCTTTGCAATATTTCCTGAGGTATCTTTCTTCTTTTGTCCCTATATGGGTCCAATTTTTCTAGTTGTCTGTGAATAAGGAGGCCAGGGCAATTGCAGTTTGTTTGTTTATTTTTTTTCTCACATACATATAACTATTTGAATGCTATTTTCTTTCAGCTATATTTCAATTGCCATCATTGCTAGCTCATTCTAAGTTACCACATTGGATGTTCTAAGATTCGCTAAGGTTTGCCCTAGCATGCTTTTGAGGATAAGGGAAGGAAAAAAAAAAAAAGAACGAACACAGTAGCTACATTTTCTAGAGGTTACTGAGATATCAATGTTTATTCATTATTCTGTATGGCTCCTTACAGCTCTTAAGAATAATAACATCAAATTTTATATATCAACAATAAGAAGTGATGACAAAGTCAAGCATTAATAAGCACTTTAAAGCCATGATATTAAAAATTCCTTCACTGGGTGGGGTATAGATTGTGGCTTTGCCTTGTTTTTATGAACTGATTCTTCAGGGGTTTATGAGCCCATGCAAATGTAAAACCCAACAAATACAAATATACTTGTTCAGTGAGAGAAAAAGTAAAAATTGCTAATCAATAAAATATAGAAAAACATCTGTTTTGAGTTATTATTAATGGTTGTATAAGCATCAATAAACAAAAACAGAAACAGAAATATCCTGTTTATTTTATCTCATAAGAATCTGATTTTTAGGTTCTTAAATGGCTTAGGAAATGAGTGAACACTATTTTATTAGATTTTTATTATTGTACTTGAATTACTCTACGTGGTTATTGCTGAAGATCCCTTGAAAATGCAATATTGCAAAATGTATGAGATTTTAAAATTACATAAATTATGAGACTAGATACCTCCGTAGAGATAAATTAACTGCTAAAAAAGATAACGGCCATGTTCAATTACTATCTGGTCTTATGAACGAATATCTTTTTTTCCTAAAAAAATAACTGAAAACCCTAATCTATGTAGTGATTTTATACAATTTGCACATGCATAAAAATAAGATTTATAGAGCTAAACTGATGTTATTTATTAATAGTTCATTTTTGTTGTTTCAATAGTTAATGTATCATAATTTTCATAACTTTAAGTAGCTATAACTTCTTAATGCAAAGGAAACACTTATTATTCTATAAGTCTCAGATACCTAAGATATCTGAAGTATTTCTGTTAAACTTATGTTTTAGTATATTTGAGGTAACATAAGGGCCTTCAAGCTTTCAAGTTTTGGAACCTTGGTTCTTGACCCACCTCCTCTTTAAGTAATTCTATTGAGCAGTCCACAGGGAAGCGCAGTTGAGCATAAGAATTTAAGACCAACCCAACATTTGGGATTATTCATAAAAGTAGTAAAAAGAAACATATATTTTAGGTTTATGTGTGTAACTCATGACCAACTAAGAAGTGAAAGAACATTAAGTAGTGTTTCTCTATTTTCTGCTTCCAATTTCTTTTGTACACCTAACTCATGTTACACACATTTTTATTTGTTTTTGTATGTTTAATTTTTTAAAGATGTTATTTATTTATTTGAGAGAGCGAGAGACAGAACACGCCCAACTTAGGGGAGGGGCAGAGATAAACTCAAGCAGACTGCAGGCTGAGCACGGAGCCTGATGCTGGCTCCATCACATGATCCTGAGAGCAGGGCCTGAGTTGAAATCAAGAGTCAGATGCTTAAATGACTTAGCCACCCAAGTGCCCCAAGTGTTTGTTTAATTTTTCAGAATCATAACTAAATCTGCACCAAGCAAAACAAATATTTCTATTAATAAATATTTTTAATTTTGCAATTTAACTTCTGAAATCTATACTAAATTCAGTTTAAAATAAAGAGGAAAAACTCAGGAAAATCATAGTTGTTTGTGTATGTGATCAAATATGCTTGTGTGATAGGTCTGTGTGTTTGTGTTTATGTGTGTGAATATATATCCTCCAAATTCCTTAGAAATGCTGGAAGAATAATTATTAAAATTTTTATTTTTGTTACTTTTTATGTACAATGTTGTTATTGTCTCTTTCTTCAGGACCAAATTTTTTCAGATTATTTTATTATTATTTTATTATTTAACTTTTGTTTTTCTTAACAAGGAAAAGAATGAAATGATTCAAAAGAAGTATAAAAAACTCACTATATGACCGTTTTTTTGCCACCAAGAGAAAACTGTATTATTTCATATTCGTAATGTTGTTCTTAAGATGAGGCACCTGTATTAAAGACCATGAGTTGTACTATTGATTCCAAATGAACTGGTCTAAGATAGATAGTATGTGTTTGGTGATTAATTAAACCACTTAATATGTTACCTCAACTGGTCATTTATGAAAGAATTTGTTTTTATCGGTCTTACATGCAATCTAAAATTCATCTACTACAGGGTTTTTCAAACTTGGTCCTGTGCATTTTAGTATCATTAGCAGTACTCCTGACCTCAGATGCTAAAAGTCTAAAGTTCCTCTCTGGTGTTACAACAAAATATGTCTCCAAAATTTCCAGATATCCCCAGGTGGGCAAAATTCACCCTTGATAAGAAACACTCATCTATTCTAATTAGACATATGATGCTTAAAAAATCCTCTTTGTTCATACTGATTTTACAGAATCATTTTTTCCAGTATGTACAAATGTCATTTTATGAGACATAGTCAATTAGATTGAAAAAATGATGAAGAACAAATTCTTATTTAATAACTTGCCATTTTTAGCACATCTTTTAATAGTTTGCATGTTTGTAATAGTTGTGAGAAATTTTGTAGAGACAGTTATTTTATTCTAATTTCAAAATATATTAATTGATTTTTGTACTTTTCGATTGAATAAGATCTATATAAATATCCTATAATCATTTAGACATTTAAATTAATCATCAGCTTATATGATAATCATCACAATTCTCTTGTTTCTGTCAAAATATTTATAAAAGTTTAATGACAACTTTAATTTTACCTTTAAATATTTTTCTACTGTAAGTACCAATGAATAAACAATTAACCCCTCTTCTCCCACATTAATTCACTGTGAGGATTTATTACCAGGGATTAACACTGTATTGGCTACAACATGAAAATCAAGTTTTAGTGAAAGCTTCTATTTCGTGTAACTAGAAAGTCAGACTCCTGAGAAAAAGGCCAGGGGAAAAATGGGGTAATATCAAACCATTTACATGTAAGGTTCCAAGAAGCCTGAGCAAGGCTGTTCCTCACCTTCTCAGTGCCATGATTAAGTTAACTATAGTCCTAAGAGAGGTTAAGGGTGAAAGTCTGAGTGAAAATGGGAAATTGTATTACATTCAATCTTTCATCGACTTGACCTTAGAAACCCCTCCCTTTTTGGAGCATAGAGAATCAGATATATCCCATGGTGACTGTGTTAGTAAGTACTCAATTTATTCAGACCCTCTTCCCTGAAAAAGGTGGGGGAAAAAAACAATCAAGCACAATTCATCAGAATAAAATAGGAACATGTCTTAAAAGTAATGGCAACAAGGAACAAGATGGCCAAAATGGGACAGTATTGAAGAGCACCCGATGAAGCAACAGAACAGTGTGTCCGGCAATGGGGAGAAGAGTAATACTGACAGAGGCAGAACCAGTCCTTTCGCAAAAGAGTCCTCAAGGGTGTAGCAGAACCATGGGTGAACATTAGGAATGGTGGGAAAGGACCCTGCTTGTAGCAAAGACAGCTCCAATTAAGGATTACAGGGTTGGAAAACAGGCTTTAAAGCACAATTCAGTAGGTAAAGTATGACAAGTGAGAGAAAACCAAAGAGGTGGAAAGCCATCATTTAGGTACTGACATTATTTGGGTAGTTAACCTATGATGCTCATTTGAGGAAGTGGGTTTCTCAATGCTTGGGTACTATAAGCTGCATGTATCCTATTTTCTGTACTGGGAAAACCCATGGAGTACTGAGAGAAGGATGGAAGGGGAACCAAACCTGATCAGTGATTTACAACAAAACTTTGTGACTGCTGTGTCATACAGCTTGAAAAGACAAAAATATTTTGATTTTGGTGTCTCAGTAAGATGTCAGGTGAAGAACTACACTATTTTTGCCCTTTAGTTCTGGATAATACATTTCCTGGTTACCATGATTTCATAAGAAAACCATTTCATTGTTGTTTTCATAAATCATGAGAAACATGTAAACCCATGTATAGTAAATCTACGATTCACTAGGCTCCAGAGAAAAGAAAGAAAACCCTAAAACTAAACTATCCTGTACATGAATGTATTTAGAACTTTGAATATTACACATTTGAGTATAATTCCTACATAAGCTCAAGCCATGTGAGAAATTAGAGAAAGCCAAGGAATAGGAAGCAGAAGAGAGATGACCTACGAACACATTTTCTCATCCTGAGGTGGCTGGTTGCCTACCATTCTCATGTGCAGCAGATGGGAAAAAGGCAGTAAGGGTGGGAGTGGCTGGCACTTCACAGAGTGCCAGCCTCCGTCTGGGCTCTTGATAAATATTAATTAAATGAATTGAATCCACTGAAGAGTGCTGTCCATGCTGCCAATTATGATAACCAGTCTTTGTTGTATATATTATCCTCATGTTAGCATGACAGGGAAACTTTGATATATCTTTATAAAGACTAACAGGGTACTCATAACCCAAAAGAGGTGAAAATCAAAGGCACACAACTTTTTTAGATCCCACTTTACAAACATACTTTTACAATCATATCCTAGTGACATCTTGATTAGTAATTCATCTGGAGGTAAAGTTACAATACTTTAGCAAAATCAATCTGTGTGTGATAGAGATTGGGAGAGTCTCAGGTTTTTTCTTCACTTGGCCTGGGGCTGTAGTGGATAAGGAGGAAAAAAAACCCAGCAGAACAGAATTCATTTGTGAAGGGGTCTTATATTCCTATGTTTCACAATCCATGTAACTTAGGAGTTGTGGAAATGTTTCTTGGGTTCCTGAATTGAAAAATTTTCAGAGTGGTGTATGTGTCTTTGTTTAGGAAAGAGAAGGTGAATAGAGCTACAGCCTAGATAAAATGAAGACAGTCTGGAGATTAGCAATCTCCATAAGGGATTAGAGTTAGGAGTCATAAAGAAACCTAGATATTCAAAAGCACCCTCCAAATAGTGTGTTCATTCAATTTTGTATGTAGGGATTTCCCAAGACAAAGTGTCATAGGAATACATCTTTATTATAGCAAGTTACCCAGAATGTCTGCAGGTCTCGCCAGCCTGTGGGTTCAGATAAGGATTCATTAATATTAATGTCCAATTTCACAGGCTCCCTCTTAATGGCAAGATATCGCTCTGCCTTCCTAGTGTGCAACGTTTGAAAATGTGGGCTAGTTATTTCTGGGAGTCCTCAAGTGCTGTCTCAGAAGCTGTTTCCTTTTACTCCAGCTTTCTAGTTAATGGAGACTGTCAGGCCAAGGGGAGGCACCTGCTCACTGACAGTTTCCCAGGATTTTTGAAAAGGGTATTTTTTACACTCCAGGGTTATCATATGGGAATAATGTCTCTTTCTCTCTGTTGTGCCTTGTCATTTGTGCTCCCAAGTGGCACAGTTAGCCCCTCCTGAATGCACCTCCCTCTACTTTTTGTATGTCAGACTTAGCACTGAGCACAGATAAGGGACATTCAGGTTACTCCTAGTTAACCTTCAGGAATAAGGATAAACACTGCTTCCCTGGGAAGTGTTTCCTGACTTTTAGAATGTGTTAGGACTCCGATCTTTATGTTCCCAACATTCCCTATATTCCTTTCTTTTTCACTCTATATTTCTATTATGATAGTTAGTAATTTCATTTTTATTACTTGTTGGTCTATCCTCCCCCTCTAAACCATTGATAAGGTAAGAGATGTATGCTTATATAGCATAGTGTTCCTTAGGAGGCTATCACGGCACAAGTCCAGTAGGTACCACTGACACTGGATTTTCTGAATTTGGATAGCAAAGGCTCCAATCTCCAGCATTAATACAACGTGATAGTCACTTAAGTAATTTTGAATGAATAAATCCTATTATGCATTTCTATGTATCTCCTACAACTTTATTTAAAATTCATGTTTAAAACACATTTCCAAAAATACCAATTAGTGCAAATACTCCTGGGTGACTCAGCCCACCACTAGAGCAGACACTTAAATTCCAAATCCCAAATTACACATCAGTAAAATACCTGAAATTTGTTATATAAAGAAATCAACATAAAATATTGAATATACAAAAATACACATATAACATCATATAATGTAATTTAATATAACATGATATCTCTTTAATTTGGGAAAAATGGTGATGAAGAGATGCTCTACAGAAGAGGCTTAATCGGGTGGCTGGCTGGCTCAGTCAGTAGAGCATGTGACTCTTGATGTTGGGGTCATGAGTTTGAGCTCCATATTGGGTGTAAAGATTATTAAAAAAATAAATAAGAGAAATTTTTTAAAAAGAGGCTGAAATTGCCACCTACCCAATTCAAATGTCCATATAGGATGAAAACATGGCAAAGATGTAAGTAGCAGTGAATACATAGGAGTTAGAAGCAAAAAGGAGACATGAACATGTATTCATTCAGTTATTTTACAAGTATTCATGGATCACCAACTCTATAGCAAGTTCTATTCCCGATCTGGGGAACAAAGTGGTAAATAAAATGAGGGAAACAGACAATAAACAAATAAGTAAATAAGTAAATATTTAGATAATAATTATTGCAAAGAAGATTCAGTAGAACCACAGGATAGAGCATAATACAGGCATGTGGTTATTTAATATAATTTTGTCATTGACTAACCTCTCTGAATAAAGAGGAGTAAGTGTTTAAAGATATTGGGAAAAAGCATTGCAGGGAAAGAAACCGTATGCTGAGGCAAATCAGGTAACACCAGGAGAAAGTATCCTTGAGGTTATTTGGTGAATCAGAACAAAGCAATGAGAAAAGTATACAGATGGGGTTTATGGCAATGCCTACTTCATTGCTACACATTCCATGCTGTAAATATTTCACTTTACAGACCATAGAAAATGGGTGCTCCATGCACTCTGCTAAGCACTTCACATTTAACCGTTTCAAAAAGTCCCACACATAAGTAGCAGTATTACCTCTATTTTACATATGAAGATATAAAGGCCAAGAGGTAGGAAACTTTCCCAAGGTCACAAAATCAACAAATGTCAGTGCTAAGCTTTGAGTCCAGAAAGCCTAGTTACAGAATATATGATATTAATCATACATATGTTTTTAATTTTAATGTCATTTGAGATATCTGGACACATGGGGAAAATTCATACTTTAATAACTGAATTATTCAAATAATCACTTTTCCCACTTAATGTTGATAATCTGTTTTTCTCATTGAAAAACAATCAAATAATACAGTAATAAAAGTAATTGTTTTTTATTCTTTACCTTATTTTGTGCTCTATAATTCAAATGTTTGTGTCAGAAATAGCTATAAAAAAGCATAACCAATGCAATTATTTCCATTATTCTTCCATTTGTTGGCATCATTTGGCACCATAAAATAATAATAAAGTTAGCTATGGTAGCTGATGTTAAGCACTGAAGCATCTAAATAAAAGGGTCATCTTCACTTTGAGTGAATAAATAGTGATCTATGAATTTATAACTCTAACTCTAGTGTCAGCCAAATATGCTTGTAAGTTTCTCTGATGAGAAAAGAAACAATTTTTAAAAATCAATTTAAGGTTTTGTGTGTCTGTTTATATTTTATTGGGTTCTAAGTATTATTTAAGGAAATATTTATCAAAAGATATAGAAATAGTATTAGAGGAAACCCTGAAAGAGAATATAAAAAATGTAATCAGCATTTGATATAGCCCACAGAAGGCTGTTCATAATGTACTACAAATAATTTCTGTTAGTGGTTCTGGATACTTATTGGAATTCTTCCCTTGGGCAAAGTTAACAGTGAAATATCAACATTGTTCTTAATGAAAGTATCCATGGTGATGAGCAAATAGATAAACACAGTCAATTCATGGAACATTTATATTAATTTTACTTATTAAAAATGTGGCTGCTATTACTACTACACACCCATTACTTCATAGCTCAGTGAATGGAAAGCTGGTCCCAAACTGCTATTTTCCCCCAAACATTAAATACAAGTCTTCTACCAATTTTATCAATTTAAACACACCAGCAACAATGGCCCACCGATCTATCTGTGGCTGACACATTTTCTGCTTGTAAAAATCACCTTATCCAAGTGCTCTGCCTCCTATCAGACAAAGCTATGGTGGAGGAGTAATGGATCTAACAGATATGCATTGTAACGCCTGGGAAAACACTGACTTGAGGAAATTACAAATGGGAGAGAATTTTAATGCTAAAAGCCACTCCGAATGTTCCAATGGGCAGTGCCAAGCAGGAACACGGTAGATGACAGATGGTAAATATATTCTCACCAACTGACAATTGCAATTCCCATGGCCAAACAATTCCTATGTCATGCAATTCCCAAGTCAAATAGACTTCATTCTGTATCTATACTTGACAAATACATGTAATTATCTTTAATGAACAAATGTTTTAAGCCACTAGAAGTACTTGGGATGTATAAAGAAATAATTGTTAAAAATATTTAGGACACTGAAAAAGCTATTTGATCATATTCTGAAACATTTTTAATTATTACAGGACACTCAGTTAACATCTTCAGTCTTTTGAAAAAATATTTTCTCACAATGAAACTGATATAGCAGATCATTCAAAATGTTTTGCCAAGTTACATGGATATTCAATTAGAGAGATGGTTCAAACTGTCTAAATGGTAATTTTTATATCAGGCTTTTGCTGTGTACAATTGGTGTTTTAGGAAAAAAATTATTTGGTCCAGAGTTTCTCCAGATGAGTATGAATTAGATCACTTAAAATGAAAGTTAATTTGTTTAAATACTGCTATGTTACATCGATGGAATTCTTTATTCTAACATTAGTAAAAATATCACCTATTCACCTAGAAAAATGTCATTTTCTGGTCTTCAAATACGCAACAGATTAGAGATGCTGGCAGTGTCAGCTAGTGCAATACTAGATCTTTCTGATTTTGATTTTGCTATTACATGGAAGTCACATTTTAGAGTCTGTAACCATCTCTCTGAAAATGGGGATATATATATATATACAAAGGTAAGTGACCCACCCTATGCCCAGGGTTGAGATTGTTATACTGAATAGGATCCGCTCCTTAATATTGGTAGGATTTCCTATGACGTTCCTTTTTCTCATTCACTCTGAGAACAGGACTGAGAAGGTTTGCCAGATAAAATCTTACTAGGACTTGGAAGCTAATAGTTTTCAGTTGCTAATTTACATTAACCACTAGCTATGCCAGCTTTAAATGAGACTGAGTACAAAGCCAGATGACCTTAAATAACTCCAAGAATGAGCAATCACCTATGAATTAATAATTTACATATGAATGCTCCTACATAATGCCAAAATAGATAATACTGATCTGAATTCCTCAATCTGTCTATTCATGTCATTATATTAATACAATAATGACTAAATTTCCACATAATTTTCCTTCTACCTCTGTCATACCATAACATCAAAAGTTCATTGAAATTTTATTTTCTTCTTATTATTTTTGGAAAGTAATATATCACCCTGAAAATTAGTGGCTTAAAACAACAGCTACTGAAATTAGCTCACCATTTGTCAGGCTGTAATATGACTTGAATTTAGTGGGCAGCTTTCCCACAGGCCTCAGCTAATCTCACTCACACATCAGGACTCACCTGGGAGCTGACTGGGGCTGGCTGGTGGGAATGACCACACTCATAGCCTTGCTGGATGGCTGGCATATGGCTAGTGCAATAGGGGAGACTGGATCATGGATCTCTCTTCAACCAGCAGGCTAGCCCTGGTTCACTCACATGTTGGTTGCAGAGTTTCACAAGCTTCAAGGAAAGGACAAGCCCCAATGCACAAGCATCTACTAATCTCTGCTTGTTTCATGTTTGCTATTGCTCATTGACCAAAACAAGTCACATGGCTAAACCCAACATCATAGTGGATGGGCACTCAGAATTACAGGGAAAGGTAAAGTGGATACAGAGAAGGGAATAATTTATCATTTATTCAACATGGTCAGTTTAACATGAAAAACAGAGTACTAACTGGGTTTGTAGCTTTAGCAATGTTTACTAAACAACAAGGCTAAAAACTGCTATGGTGCTCAGTTTTTAATAGGTCAAAGATTTAGATAAATGCTTTAATATACACATTTAACACTGACTAACATTTATTGAGCTTTTACTGTGTACCATATATCAGCATTTTACCTACATTATTCCATATGACTGGGAAAATACCCAATGAGGTAGTTGAGTATGTTATTTACCAGCATAGACTTGAAGTCAGACAGCTTCTGTTCAGTCCTAGTGCACTACTTACTACTTGTGAGATTTGGGTTAAATAATTAACCTCACAGGGTTAAATAATTAACCTCACAGGGCTCTTGTGTTTTCATTTATTAGTAGATATACAGTCACCTGGAACTGAGCCTAACATACCATGAGTGCTATATAAGTTATCACTATTATTATATATTCAGTACCATTATTATCTCCATTTCAGTAATCACAGAGCCCAGAGAAATTAACTCACCAAAGTAACATAGTGTCATGGTGTCTACATTCAAATTGAAGACAGTTTGATTAAAAATCCTGTGGTTGATCTACTTAAATTTTGTGTAATGGGAAAACAAGTATGGGGATTATTTTTATCCATAAGATTTTTAAAATATATATAGTTGTCCACTGTATTAAAAACTTAAACCATCCAAATTACGGTTTTTCTTATTAACATGACAAATATTTTGATCAAAGAATTTTCAATAATTGTGTCTATTCTAACATGGAGACTCATCATTAATTAATCCCAGATTATACTTGTTTAATGAAATACTATCTCATAAAATAATACATAATTTTTATTTTCTTTCTGCTAGTTCTAGCTATCTATATATAGTTCCATGTTTACTCTTCCATGTTCCAATATTAAGCTAACTAGCTTACTGAAAAGATGCTGAATATAACAATGGCTAAGAACATTTGTGTTTGAATTCCAAATCTTCCATTTATATGAAGGCTAGAGAAGTTATTTGCCTTCTCTAAGTCTTGGTTACATACACAGAAGATAAAAATACCACCTGTATCACAGAGAATGAAACTAAATAAAGGACTTCTAAAATTCAGAACACTGGGTAGTATATAGTGAAAGTTTGATATATGCTGTGATTATAAAAATTCTAATACTAATTGTTTTATTAATATTTTAATAAAAATTAATATTTTTAGTGAACTTTATGTAATTCACAAAAATATACATTTGAATATTAAATTAGGTTATTATTTGGATTCTATTATGATAGCTCTGGTGAAGCAGTTATGAAAACACGTTTTAAGGCAGCAAGGCTCATTTTAACCTTACTTGTTTAAATAATAAATGACTTTCTGGAAAGGCCCTACTAATGGAGAGCAATTTCACAGTGCCTGTATATTATGAGCATCAAGTTGCTGGTACCAGTTTACTATAGGAAATATTTAAAAGCCTGGGATTGGGTGTTGGGGTTATAATGTTTCGGGACATGGACTCTAGAGACAGACCACCTAGATCCAAACACCACATCTATCACGTTCCCTGACTATGTTATGTTGGACAAAGACTTAACTTAAGCCTCAGTTTCCTCATCTGTAAAATGGAATTAATATCCGCACACAGATTTATTGTTAAGAATCAAATAAGATCACTTACATTAAGGCAGAACCATATGAAATTGTTAGTATTTCCCCCTTTCTGACCTACAGAAATGTGATTTGATGTAACTCAATGTAGTACAGGTACTTAACATAGAAAACACTGAATAAATTCTAGCCATTATTATTATTATTATTATTATTACTATTATTTCTGGAAAGGATGTAGTTTCTTTGTCTACATAGCCAGATGTCTCCTTAATCTATTAAATACAAGTAATTTTAGTTAATATATTAACAAAATACACATGTAACTAGAAAAACTTGACTTATGCATCACATGGAAATATTCTAAAAGAAAATGTGTACCAGTGAATGATTCAAATAGATCCAAACACTCTGAAGATACATTTTCTTCCTCTTTAATATTGATAGTTTGAAATCAACTTCTTGCTCTGAGATGATCTTGTTTTACTTTGAGAAAGCTACTGTTTCTATCAAATAATATACTAACCTTTTTTTTCCTGAAAATAAGAGGAACAAAAATACAACAAAAAAATAAGCAAAGAGGCATTTTCTGAAACTTAATATCTGTTAAATCACAGTTCAAGGGAGCCAAAAATTTATGTTACACTGAACTTCTTTGGTAATCAAAAGAGATCCTATGTTTACATAGTTCATAATAGCAAAATTCTGTATTTTCCACATGCCATAATAAAATTTCATCCTATATTGTCTTTATGTGTTTTCTTACCAAAACATCTTTTTTTGGTTGCCACACATCTCAACACATTGCCTTTTTTATTATTCAGCTTTGGTGGTTTCTAATTATCTACTCCTGGCATTGCAACTATACCTCTTCAATCCTCCTAACTACCACACTCATACCAATGTCCTCTAATGAGTGGAGCTTGGTAAAATAGCATCCCTGCTTTAATTATTTATATCCACTAATTTATACTGGAACTGATGATCATCCTGGATAAATAACTTGAGCTAATGTGACTACTATGATGTAAACATATTAAAATATTTTCAAGGACTAGTTTTAGATCTGTGGAGTCCAGATTGCCTGGAACAAGAAAAGGGCTTCCTAGAGAAAACTCAACCAAAGGAAGAAATCAAGATGGCAAATTAGATGCAGATACAGGAATGGCTGGCAGCAAAGGAAGTCCAAGCATAAGTTCATGAGATATGCTAATTCTAACCCAGTTGACTTGGGTTATATTTCAGAGCTAGGAGACAGGTTCTCTGCATATTTGGGCAATATGCACAGAGCTATAATCTCCTGAAATAGAAATAAGTTTGTTTTAGTACGCTATGTACCAGGGTGAGTGAGTGATAGAAGTGCTGTTTTCTTACTTCTAGGGGAGAGCTATTGCTTATCTGTATTAAGGTCCAAAGGTAGTTTTCCAAATCCACCCTGGGGTGACACTTCCAACTTCACCAGCTTCTAGGTGATAGCGATGGCCTCAGAAGATGCACTGGAAACCATGAACATTACAGTTTGTTAAACTAGACTAGCTGTACATTTCTGACTCAGCCTTCCAAACAACCATTGAAAGAACAGTTTTAAGAATTCCTATAATATAGTTTGTCTTAAGCAAGCTTTTGTTGGGTGTCTTAAATGGGCAAACATGGGAAAAAATATGCTCCTTTTGATTTTCTAAAACTAGAAAGAAGGCAAAAGGTGGTGTCCACAATTGACCAATATCCAATATCATCTTAGGGATGACCTTAGAGAAATACTTTCTCTCTGGATCTGCAGGGACTTGGGCCACCCAATCCCTGTTCTGCTGCCTTCAAGGGAAATTGCAATTCAAAGTGATTCATGGGCACCAGTATTCTTGCAGGCAAGCAAAGTGGCTCTTGGAGAGTGGACATTTGTGTATTAACGTCAACACACTACATTTGCAGTAGCTGGATAGTGAGGCCTGACCCCATGTTCCACAGGGATCAAGAAACTAAGGCTCATGTCACAGTCCAAAATTAAAAATTAAATTCATAAAATTTTATAAAAGAAGTAAAAACTTGAGACTAAATACATAAAGTATTACTGTATTACTTGGTAGTATTACTCCAAATTAACTAACACTCTCAAAGATGGACGTCTAAATGTCAGTGTAAATTGTTACCAGATTTTTCTTTCTTCTACCTGGAAGAAATAACATAAAATATGCTTTTTAAATGCATACAATATGGTTTAATAACTTTTGATTCTTCCTCCATTCTTTCCCTTCCCCTTAGCCCTTGGCTGACCTACCCAGTACTGGAGCCACTCCCTTCATTTTTCAGCAGAGAATGTATTCACGCTTCTCACTTACAGTAGCCTGATGTTTCTAATCAAATCTAAGGACTTGGGATTTAACTTAAAACATCATCATAACACATTTAAGTATAGATAAGTAACTATGAGTGTTACTCTCTAAATCTTAGAATACATTAATAATAACTGGGCTATCTTCTCCAAGTTCAGATTGTTTTAGCAGTTTTGACTAATTTAATCAGCCAAATACTATTTTTTAGATTAGGGTTATTTTTTTCTTTTATTTCTTTTATCATTAAGTTTTACCCCTGTCTTTAAAATTAGCATGTACAAAGATAAAATTCTTTCCACATGGCATAAAATCAACTCAATTTGTTGAACAAATATGGAGACTCAATTTTAGAGAAGACAGTGTCAAGCACCAGTGAGAAGGAATTATGCCGACTTCCCATTTCTTTGCACCAAAATGTCTTTTGCATATGGATGCTCAGTAAGCAATTACTGAACTCAATTAAAGCATATTTTTTGTTTATGTTTTAAAATAGTGAAACCAATATATACGTTTAAATAGGTTGACATTTACATAGCAATATTATAGACTTCAAAGGAATTGTCATAAGAGAGATTCAGTGGTTGCAAAAGAGATGATTTCAGGATTTTCCTCCTCCTGTCAGACAAGAGAAGACACATGCTAGACATAGAGAAACAGCTATTGATTCATTGCTCTGGTGACAGATTCATGGATTTTGGAAAACGAAGTATAAATCTGGGACCAGATGACTCCCAAAGAATAGTACAGATGGTACGGGAATTGTGTTAGCCATATTAGCCAATATTTAAATATTTACTATATCATATTTAATACTGGTGGAATTGGGAGTTGACAATCAGAAGTGGATAGGTAAATGATACCAGGAAGCTGGGAGACTGGCTGCAAGAGTAGGTGATTCAACTACTATTTAAGATTACAAGGCAAAAACCAGGCTGCCATAGCTAACATAAAGCCCAGTTCCTGAACGAATCATGGTAAAGGAAAAATCTAAACATAAAAATTATGAAAAGAGCACGGGCATTAGAATTAGATCTGAAATTTTGTCTTGTCTGTGGATTTCAGCACATTAATTAATATACTTAATCCTCAATTTATCCTGGTAGAATGATAATATTAAATATATGAAATGTCTAGGATAGTGCCTGGTGCATAGTAAAGGCTTTATAAGTGTTCACATATGTACCTTTGTGAATCCATAATGAATAAATGTACAAATTGTTCCACGAGAATCAAGATAAAAGAAAACTATTCTTTAGCACACAAGTGCAGAACAATTTGTATTATATTGCATCAAGACGACCTTGAGCTCTGAGGAACAAGGAGCAAAGGCCTATTCACTGCTGAGACAGAGATCCATCAGTCATCTTTTCAGGCAGTTGATGATGGCATATGACTGTCTTTTTTTTCCCAGTTAAACAGTAGTTTATTCCTTTTTAAAATAACAGTTACAATTATTTCCTTATATATCTACATTTCCTTATATATCTACAACAATATACTATATACTCTTTTCTTATTCTTTTTTCCCACAGAGGAAGGAAAAGTTCAAAGCATCTAACTTTCTCAAGTATACATATAATCTGTGGGGTTTTCTCCATTTTTTTGTTAAGACCCTCATCCAGGCCACTCTTGATGTGGACTACTCATGGATCCTCCTAATTAGAAGGTTAAAATCCACCATCTCTTCCTCTAACCAACCTGTCACATTGTTTGGTAGCACTCTGTTACTTAACATCACATTTTAAATTTAATAGGTCTTCAATTTTAAAACCTTCTGAAGCTTCCCCATGCCTTTAAAAACAGATACCAAACACATCATAAAGAGTCATACAACCCTGGGGTGCCTGGGTGCCTAAGTCAGTTAAGCATCCCACTTGTGATTTCAGTTCAGGTCATAATCTCAAGGTCATGGAATCAAGTCTTGTGTCAGGCTCCTGGCTCAGTGGGAATTGCCTTGGGATTCTCTCTCCCCCTCTTCTTCTGTCCTCCCCTCCCCCTCACATGTGTGTGCTCTCTCTGTCAAATAAATAAATCTTAAAAAAAAAAAAAAAGAATCATATCACCCCCTGCAAACCCATGTCTCCAGCTCACCCATGGTTATCATGCCTCAGCCAGAATGCTTCTCTTTCATTTTCCTACTATACAGACTTCTTTATGAACTACATGCAACCTCTTTTGTCAGAAAAATCTGAACTCCCATTCTTTACCTTCTCATCCTTCAAATATCAGTCTAAATTCACTTCCCCAGAAAGAACTACCTTGACTGTTCAATTTAAATTGGATCTCTCTGATTATCTCTTTTACAGTATATCCATTTCAATGATAGATCTTTAAATTCCAGTTTGCAATTATATATTTATGTATTTATTTATATGTATATATATTATTATATTATATTACATTATATTAATATATAATATTATATATTATTATATGTATTATAAATATATAATATATAATATTATATATTATTATATTATAATATATTATATGTATATATGTATATATTTATGTATTTATGTGTGATTACTACTTATTGTGTATCCTCTCCTCAAAGTGCTACAAAAGTCATGGCTGTCTTTACTCACTGCATCTGTACTCACAATTGTCTATCTGCTCAGTAGCTAACACTGGACATGACACACAGAGGTGCTTGATAAATATTTTTGAATAAAAGAATGAATAATAGATCACAGTTAAACAAATAGGATGACTGAAATTTTGAAAATTATTATGTTATGCATACATATAAGACCATATCATAACCAGTCTTTCTAATAAAGCCAAGATGGTGGGTTCAGATCACAAAGTACTGGCTTCAGCAAGTTAGAAAGTGAAGCTGTAAATTTCCTCTTTGGAGATACCATGTGAACATCAGGCTTGTTTTTTCTTCATGGTTTCTGAAGTCTAAATTCCATTTTTATCTAGTTGTAGGTTGCATTAGTCTTGAATTTCTTTCATAAATGTGTTGTTTTACATTTTCATAATGGTTTAATCATTTTTTTGCACAATCCATCTGAAGTCATTGGGAGAATGAAAAGCAAAAATTAACTTTAAGTACTTAGCTAAAACTCAAATATGTCCTTACAAAAGTGCAAAGGGTTTTTACATCTCTCAATATGTTTCCTATAAATGTTACTTTAATATATCAATGTGTTTATTTATTTTAACAAAAGAGAAGAATCATCATAAGGCTCAAGCACTTATATTTTGACATTAAGAAGAGATTATGCAGGATCCTCTAAACTGTGAATGAAATGAAACATAGACATGGAAAAGAACACAGATCATAATTACGGGTTCCAATGAATTTTTACAAAATAAATACACATACGTTAACTACCAGCATTTCTCAATCATTATTGCCTGCACCAAAGATAAGCACTATTCTAACTTCTATCAACATAAAATCATTTTGACCAGGAGCACCTGGCTGATTCAGTTGGTTAATTGGCCAGTCTTGATTTTGGCTCAGGTCATGATATCAGGTTCCTGGGCTCACACCCTATAAAGGGTACATGCTCAGTGGGGAGTCTACTTCAGGATTCTTTCTCTCCCTCTGCCTTTACCCTGCCTAAAATAAATAAATAAATCTTTTAAAATATAATAAAATGATTTTGCCCATTTTTAACTTAAAATAAATCAGAGAGTATTTACACTTGGGCTGTTCTAGCTTATTCTACTCAACAGTATGCTAGATTCTGCCTTGCTCTTGGGTGAAAGGGCAGTTTCATCTTTCTTTTTTCTAACTGCTATATTTACTATAATTTCTTTATCAATACTAGTATTGATTAACACTGTTTTTCCCTACTTTGGGGCTGTTATGACTAATGCTTTCTATTAACATCTTTGAATATGTCTTGTGATGCACATATGCATGCAGTTCTGTGGATATATTTCTAGGCATAAAATTCTTGAATGTGCACATGTCTCGTATTAGAAAATATTGCCAGTTTTTTAGAGTGATTGTATCTCTTTATAGTCTCATTGGCAGTATATAAAAAGTCCTGTGGTTTTTAATTTATATCAACATCTGATATTGTCTTCTAATTTTAGCCATTCTTTTAGGTGGTTAGTGGTGATTTGTAGTTTAAATTTTAATTATCAGATGAGTAATAATGTTGAGCACTTTTTACATATTTTTTAAAGATTTTACTTATTTTAGAGAGAGAGATCATATGTGCATGTGTGCATGCATAAGCGGCAGTAGGGGGCAGAGGGAAAGGGAAAGAGAATCTCAAGCCAAGTCCACTGAGTGCTGAGACAGACAAGGGACTGGATCACATGACCCTGAAATCATGACCTGAGCCAAAATCAAGAGTTGGTTGCTTAACTGACTGAGCCATCCAGGCGCCCCACTTTTTAAATATTTTATTATTTTTTTTAAGATTTTATTTATTTATTTGACAGAGAGAGAGAGAGAGAAAGAGAGTAGAAGCAGGGGGGAGTGGCAGAGATAGGGAGAAGAAGGCTCCTACTAATCAGGGTGCCTGATGTGGGGCTCAGTCCCAGCATGACCTCAGCTGAAGGCAGACGCTTAACCAACTGAGCCACTCAGAAGTCCCTTAAAATATTTTAAAGGACATTTGAATATCATCTTTTCTGATGTTAGCTATTCAATTTTTTAAAATCTCATCTTTGTTTTTTCTAACTAGTATTCTACCTTTTCTTATTGATTGTGGTTTTTTCTGCTTCTTTATATACATTCTGGATATAAGTTCTTTGTCAGATTTTATATGACAAATATCTTCAACTCTGAGACTTGCTTTTTCACTATCTTAATGTTATCTTTTGACAAACAGAAATGTTTATTTAAAGAGGTTGAGTTTGTTAATTTTTTCTTTTTAGTGTTTTTTATGTCCTGCTTAAGAAATGTTTGTTATTTCAAAGTCAAGAAATTATTCCCCTATCTCATCTTTCAGAAAATATACTCTTTATCTCCTACACTTAGATTTGTAATCCATTTGGCACTGATTTTTACATATAGTGTAAGTTGGATATAGTTTACTTACTTAATTTTATTTAATTTTCTACATAAGTATCCAACTGTATTGATGCCATATATTGAAAAAAGACATCTTTCTTCACTGAATTGTAAGTGGCACCAACCCATATGTATGGGTCTGTTTCTGAATTCTCTATTCTGATCTATTTTCTTGCTTGGATCAATAATATGCTATATTTAAAACAAGTCTAGATATCCAGTAGTCTGTATCTTTGAACTTTATTCTATTTCAAGAATAGAATAGTTATTCTTAACTCTGAGTTTTCACATTAATTTTAGAATAATCCCATCAATTTTCATATACATACACATATATTTAAAAATAATCTCTTGGGGTCTTGATTAAGATTGATTTTTTTTATCAACTTTGGAAGAATAAATATTTTTACAGTATTGAGTCTCTGAAAAGCATGGTATATAGATTCTCTTGTTTAAGACTTAGTTTGTCAGTGATAGCTTTTAGTCTTTTCTTTAGATTCCTATATATCTAGCACTAACTTATTTGATTTTTTAATTCTGTATAAATGGCATTTTTCTTAAAATTTTTTCTCTATTAAAATATGTATACAGTAACTTTTGTATATTAGCAATGTCAATATACTTTGTTACATTTATTTATTAGCTCTGATTTTCTTACCTTTGGATAATTTAGAATTTTCTATATTCTATTTTCTGCAAATTATGACAGTTTCAGTATTTTCACATTTTACTTTTTATTCCTTTGTATTGTCTTATTAAACTAAGACTTCCCATAAAGTTATAATAGAAATGATAGTACTTTAATTTTACTTGGGATCTCAAGAGAAAAGCTTTCAACATTTCACAATTGTATGACACATGTTATTTTTGTAGATACCTTTTATCAGGTTAAGAAAGTTCTGTTCTAGTATTGGTTTCTTAGATTTTATTATTAGTCTATCAGAATTTTTTCTGCATCTCTGTTTTTTTAAAGATTTTATTTATTTCTTAGAGAAAGAGTAAGAGAAAGAGTAAGAGTACACAAGCAAGGGTAGAGGGAGAGGGAGAAGCAGACATCCCCCTGCGCAGGAAGTCCCGACTTGCGGCTTGATCCCAGGACCCTGGGATGACGAGCTGAGCCAAAGGCAGAGGCTTAAGTGACTCAGCTACCCAGGCACCCCTTTTTTCTGTATCTCTTAACAGTATCCTTTAATTCTCCCTCTTTATTAATATGTTTCTTTGCTTGAGGCTTATATTATGTTTGGATCTTTGGCTTAATTATTTTTGGGTTTTAGATACCAGTTTTTCAAATACCGTTTTGCCTTATGTTCTCTCCTCTACTTTTGATATTTTTTTCTTTTTACAATGTTCCATATTTTTCTTATGTTCTTCTTTCTTTCTTCTCTTCTTTCTCATCTTCCTTTCTTCCTCTCCCCTTCTCCTTCTTCCAAGGCTGCTACTGTTGCTTCTTTTACTTATTCTTCTTTCTCCTCCTCTTCTACCTTGTACTTCAGCATGCATATTTTCTTTCTTTTTTTTTTTAAGATTTTATTTATTTATTTGACAGATAGAGATCACAAGTAGGCAGAGAGGCAGGCAGAGAGAGATAGCAGGCTCCCTGCTGAGCGAGAGCCTGATGTGGGGCTCAATCCCAGGACTCTGGGATCATGATCCGAGCCAAAGGCAGAGGCTTTAACCCCCTGAGCCACCCAGGCACCCCTAGCATGAATATTTTCTAAAGATCTATATTTCAGTTTACTAATCCTCTTTCTGTGTCTAATAGGAAGGATGTTAAAATCAACAATTAAATTCTTCATTTTAAATACTGCATTTTAAAATCCTAGACTTTCCTATTTAATTTTCTTAGCTAGTCCACTTACAGAACTAGATTTGCATCTTTTTTCTTTTCTTTACATATTGATACAATCTGTGACTGCCAACTTAAATAACAGAGTATTCTGTGAGTTTTTTCTATTTAACAATAGAAAGCTCTTCTGAATGGACCCTCAACTCTATGGCCAAATAATCTTCGACAAAGCAGGAAAAAATATACAGTGGAAAAAAGACAGTCTCTTCAATAAATGATGCTGGGAAATTTGGACAGCTATATGTAGAAGAATGAAACTCGACCATTCTCTTACACGGTACACAAAGATAAACTCGAAATGGATAAAAGACCTCAACATGAGACAGGAATCCATCAGAATCCTAGAGGAGAACATAGGCAGTAACTTCTTCGACATCAGCCACATCAACTTCTTTCAAGATTTGTTTCCAAAGGCAAAGGAAACAAAAGCGAAAATGAACTTTTGGGACTTCATCAAGATCAGAGCTTCTGCACAGCAAAGGAAACAGTCAACAAAACAAAGAGGCAACCCACGGAATGGGAGAAGATATTTGCAAATGACAGTACAGACAAAGATTGATATCCAGGATCTACAAAGAACTTCTCAAGCTCAACACACACAAAACAGATAATCATATCAAAAAATGGGCAGAAGATATGAACAGACACTTCTCCAATGAAGACATACAAATGGCTATCAGACACATGAAAAAATGTTCATCATCACTAGCCATCAGGGAGATTCAAATTAAAACCACATTGAGATACCACCTTACACCAGTTAGAATGGCCAAAATTAGCAAGACAGGAAACAACGTGTGTTGGAGAGGATGTGGAGAAAGGGGAACCCTCTTACACTGTTGGTGGGAATGCAAGTTGGTGCAGCCACTTCGGAGAACAGTGTGGAGATTCCTCAAGAAATTAAAAATAGAGCTTCCCTATGACCCTGCAATTGCACTACTGGGTATTTCCCCCAAAGATACAGATGTAGTGAAAAGAAGGGCCATCTGTACCCCAATGTTTACAGCAGCAATGGCCACGGTCGCCAAACTGTGGAAAGAACCAAGATGCCCTTCAATGGACAAATGGATAAGGAAGATGTGGTCCATATACACTATGGAGTATTATGCCTCCATCAGAAAGGATGAATACCCAACTTTTGTAGCAACATGGACGGGTCTGGAAGAGATTATGCTGAGTGAAATAAGTCAAGCAGAGAGAGTCAAGTATCATATGGTTTCACTTATTTGTGGAGCATAACAAATAACATGGAGGACATAGGGAGATGGAGAGGAGATGGGAGTTGAGGGAAATGGGAACGGGAGGTGAACCATGAGAGGCTATGGACTCTGAAAAACAATCTGAGGGTTCTGAAGGGGTGGGGGGTGGGAGGTTGGGGGAGCCAGGTGGTGGGCATTAAGGAGGGCACGTATTGCATGGAGCACTGGGTGTGGTCAAAAACAATCAATTCTGTTATGCTGAAAAGAAATTAAACACACACACACACACACACAAAGAAAGCTCTTCTGATTGGAGCTCTTTAATGAAAATATTGTAGAAGTTCTAGGTCATGTTATTATCTCTAGGAAGAGTTTACCTATCTTCTAGCAGAGACCCTGAGTTGGGAGGAAGATTATAGTAAATCAGGGCTTAGTTTATGTAGCTGGATTACAATTTTTGCATGGCTCAGGTTATCTTTGCTTCATTCACTTCTCCTAGGTTGTTATGCTTTGGGGCACTAACTCAGAGTCTAAGGGTATTTATTAGGGTCTTTCCTCTTTAATGGGTTAATTCCAATACTTATTTCCTTGGCATGAAGAAACTTTCAAACACTCATCTCAGCTTTTAAATGCCTTCTACTTTTTGCTTGGTTTTTTAGACTTTTTCTCTGTGCATATAATTCAACAAATGCTTCAAGGAGCAACACTGGCCAGTGTAATTAAAGTCAACTCTCCTTGCCTTCCTTACTCTTAGATTTTGCCCCCCCCTTTAAAGATTTATTTGAGCGAGAGTGACAGAGAGAGAGAGAGCAGGGAGAGGGGTAGAGAGAGAGGGAAAGAAACATCAAGGAGACTCCCACTGATTGTAGAGCCCAACACAGGGTTTGATCCCAGGACCCTGAGATCATGACCTGAACTGAAATCAAGAGTCAGACCCTTAACCAACTGAGCCACCCAGGCATCCTTAGATTTTGCTTCTTAAATTCTGGATGCCTCACTCCAATTTTTGTCTCTTAAACCTACCATATTGAACCTACATACTTCATATATTAACTGAAACTTTTTTTCTTGTGTCTCACCTATTATCTTCTGTCTGGCTTGTCAGTCTCTCTACCCCCATTACAAAAATCAGCAAATGCTCTGAGAATGAAAGTGGTTCATAGAATTTCAGCTTACCTCTTTGTTCACTACTCTTTGGGCTCTTGGCCCCTCAAGTCCTGATAGCCTCAACAACTTCTGAGTAGAGAGCCACATGCAGAGCTCCTCAATCCCAGGACACTGAGATCATGACCTGGGCTGAAGGCAGACACTTAACTGACTGAATCACCCTGGTTTGCTCCCCCTGCCCTCCCTCCCTCCACCTTGTAATCTTATCTGTCTAGTTCTCAAAAAGACTGTTAGTCAGCCAAATCTACTGTATTATAGCTATGGGGAAATTCCCTGTAAATTGGTTTTGATAGGTCGAGAGTTACGTATTTTTTTGAGTGTCAGAATTTGAGTGCTTTAACAAGCATTGCATAACCTTTAGTTAGAAAAAACCAAAAACCAAAAAACAAAACTGGGAAAGCATGTTTGCTATAATACATGTGAAATCCTTTAAATAAGCAATCCATTAGTGCTGTACACTAATGGAATGGTTCTCCTTACTTTTAAAAGAAGAATGGAAATGGAAGGAAATCTGTTTTTCAGAATCGGAGAACAGATCATATTTGAGTACAAAATGGTAAAAAAAAAAAAACAAACAACCCACCCCCACATATCACTATATAGTCACTTAGTATTTAGAATGGAAAGAATATATGGACTGTAGTACATAGGAATTTACTTTGCAACCCATTGGAGACCTGAAATATTACTGCTCACTAGTTTTCCAACTACAGCAAAGACAAGAAACAGGGTTGTGCTATAGTTAAATGAATAGTGTGAAAGCTTCAGTGGCAACAACAGAGTTCGAAAATTGAGATATTACAGATTGTGGGGCTTAGGAACTGTTACCATCAGATAGACAGTTTCAGTTTTATTCTACCAAGGGACATTAATATAATAATTAGTTGACTGTTGCTAAAAAGATTAGGACAGTGAAAAGGAACTTATTGAAATGATCTTAAAATCCTGTGAAACACTTTCAGCTAAAATTCTATTTTATTGTGAATTTTTAAAATGAAACATATATTTTCTATCTTATGTATTTTTTTAGGACTAGTCTAATATTAAATTCAATGTAAACCAAACCACTGAATCAAATTCAGAGATGTACAGGACAATATCCAGATGTTTTAGAGGGTAGAAAGGAACTCATTTAAGCTTCTATTTTATGCATCAAGTCTGTAATTTCCAAAAAAAATGGTGTCCAACTTAAAAAAAATATGGTTTCGGGGTGCCTGGGTGGCTCAGTCAGCTAAGCATCCAACTATCAGTTTCAGCTCAGGTCATGACCTCAGGGTCCTGAGATCAAGCCCACTTTGGGGTCCATGCTGATTGTGAAGTCTATCCCTCTCCCTTTTGCTCCTTTCCCTCCTCTCTTTCATAAATAAATAAAATCTTTTAAAAAATCATTTCATAAGGTACTTTCAATGAGAGACATATTGTTTTGAAATTGAGAAGTAAACATTTTAAAACTCAAAATTGTCCAATATATAAAATTTCATATTGCTATAATATTTTTATTATGAAGAATGGGTCTATTCATGTTCTAATAATTGAATCTTGGCCACTAAGTCCTATATATTTTATTTTATTTTTTTTTTAAAGATTTTTATTTGTTTATTTCACAGACAGATCACAAGTAGGCAGAGAGGCAAGCAGAGAGAGAGAGAGAGGAGGAGGCAGGCTCCCTGCTGAGCAGAGAGCCCGATGTGGGACTCGATCCCAGGACTCTGGGATCATGATCTGAGCCGAAGGCAGAGGCTTTAACCACTGAGCCACCCAGGCGCCCAGTCCTATATATTTTAAAGACATTGAAAGCTTTGTTAGCATTGTAGAAATTCATTAATGTATCTCAAATAAAAGCACTAAATCTATAAATAGCAATAATTGGGAGAGTCAGGGGAGAGAAAGGATTACATTTCCAGACATAACAACTTGCTTAATATTATGGTTTGTATATGTGGAGGTTGCTGACTCACTAGTGACTTACGTACTCATGATAAAGTAAAAATGACTCAATAATTACACTTTTTACTCATCCTTGTTTATAATTTGGCATTACATAATCAAATCATTATTTTACATAGTTTATACACACTCTTCTTCCAGTTTTCCACGGAATTAAATTTATTCTTTGATCAACTTCTATATATTTTCTGTACCATTTATTTGAACCTCTGTAATGTGCCAAACTGTCATTTATCTCTGTTATTCTACAATTTACCCTCCTACAGATGTTGTATTGTGGTGAAACGAATCTACATAATAATTAGAAAACTCAAAATCTAATCCTTGCTGTCTCATTATTGTATGGTTTGGGTTGGATAAGACAAATTCTAGTCTCCATTTGTTCATAGAATGAATGGATTGTTACATACAGTCTCTGATTTTCAATTGAAATTATTTGATTTGATCCCACTTTTTCCTTTCATTTAGGGTGAACTTAAATTTTAACTTTCTATTACTCTCAACTCGGTGGAGAGGAACATTTATTTCATTTAAGTTTTCTTTATATCTAAAATTTTCTACCCTCTGAAAATCTGATCACCTGTTTTAAAGCTTTTGGACATCATTTCCCTCATCTTCCATGTGTATTTCAAGTGAACTGAATATGCAACAAAATACGTATTTCTTAAAGAAAACTCACCCTCAAAAATCTTATTGAATGGATGGCCCAAAGTGCCATTTACTGAAAAGTTCATCTACAATGATCCACAACTTCAGCTCTGGCAAAAATCAGGTTTCTGTATTTGTGTCCATCTGTTTTAGGGCATGATATCCTATTCCATAGTTCCCAGTTTCACTGACTTATTACAGTTTCAGAGTGAGTCTTGATATCTGAGAAGACAAGTCTAGCCAGTTTTCTTCTGTTACAGTGGTGTCTTAACTTTTCCTAACCTTTAAAATTCCATGTACATTTCAGAATATACTCATAAGTTCCACCCAAAATATATTTTTTTAAAGATTTTATTTATTTATTTGTCAGAGAGAGAGAGGGAGAGAGAGCAAGCACAGGCAGACAGAATGGCAGGCAGAGGCAGAGGGAGAAGCAGGCTCCCTGATGAGCAAGGAGCCCGATGTGGGACTCGATCCCAGGATGCCGGGATCATGACCTGAGCTGAAGGCAGCTGCTTAACCAACTGAGCCACCCAGGCGTCCCCCAAAATATTTTTTTTGATCTTGATTGGGATAGCACTGAATTTATAGGTCAAAGTAGGGAAAATGACATCTTTATAACTTTGAGTCTCCAATCCACAAACATAATATGCCTCTCCATTTATTTATGTTTCATAAATATTTTACTATAGCTTTATATGATGTTTCCACAAATACTGTGTACACATTTTATTAGGTTTAATTCTGGGTCCTTTATCCTATTTTAAATTATATATATATACACACACTAGTATAATTCAATTGTATATATTTTCTACTAGTTCTTGATCATGATGTGTTATAACTTTGTATGTATGTATTGTGACTTTTGAATACAATCTGTTCATTGAACTGTGTCTATGAAAATACATTTAGCCTGGGATAAAGTTGGACTCTTTCAAAGGGAATTTGTATTTACTTCTTTCCGTGGTCTGGGAGCACCTCGTTAAGGATATTTTAAACTAAATTCTTGGCTTGTGGGTTTTTTGGACTACCTTGTAATGTAAATTCAGGCTGTCAAACTGTGTAATAGCTAACTTGTAGTTAACAAATCATTATTAGGAGTGATTTTTAAAAAATTTTTAAAGATTTTATTTATTTATTTGAGAGAGTGTGAGTGTGAGAGAGAGAGAGAGAGTACAAGCTGGGGGAGAGGGAGAAGCAGGCTCCCCACTGAGCAGGGAGCCTGCGGTGGGGCTTGACCCGACCCAAGCTAAAGGCAGATGCTTAACAAACTGAGCCACCCAGGTGCCCCAGGATGACTTTAAAAAAACAAACAAACAAACAACTTTTGTGGCAAGTTTTAAAACTAATGATTGACTAGCAGTGCCCAGTTTGAGTAAGGGTATTTCTAGCTCATCCTTAAAAATCAGGTGAAAGCTTTTGGTGGGATGCCAGCTTTATATCAGTCTTCAATTATCCCCATCAACTCAGGCTCTGAAGTTGAATTCTTGTTCCAACTTCTGCATATTTGCAAAAACTGATACTCAAATTCTCTAAGTTCAAAAGAATGTTTCAAAGACAAATTTACTGCTGTTTTTTAAAGTTTTTTTATTAGATCACTAATTTTGTTATTATGTTCGATTAGCCACCATATAATACACTAGTTTTTGATGTAATGTTCAATGATTCATTAGTTGCATATAAAAATTTTATTTATTTGAGAGAGCAAGAGAGAGCACAAGCGGCATGGGGACAGGGGAGAAGCGGACTTGCCTGACTGGGGCTGGATCCTGGGACTCTGGGATCATGACCTGAGCTGAAGGCAGATGCTTAACCAACTGAGCCACCCAGGTGCCCCATAGTGCCACTTTTTTTTTTTTTTAAGTTTTTTTTAAAGGTTTCATTTATTTATTTGACAGACAGAGATCATAAGTAGGCAGAGAGGCAGACAGAGAGAGAGGGTGAAGCAGGCTTCCCGCTGAGCAGAGAGCCCGACGTGGGGCTCGATCCCAGGACGCTGGGATCATGACCTGAGCCGAAGGCAGAGGCTTAACCCACTGAGCCACCCAGGCGCCCCAGTGCCACTTTCTTAACACGAGTCCTTACTTGTTTGCCAATTATAGATGCATTTAAGATTTTAATATACGATTTCACAGTGGGTCAGCCTGGTTATTTAGCCATATTACCTGAAACAAAGTTTCCACATCTGTATTTATTAAACATTATGTAATTTTTTGTGAATATTATCTAAATTAAAAGAAATACTTAAATTTTAAAACTAAGCACTAAAATAATTATAGAGTAATGTATAATTGTATAACCATTCATATTACTTTTCTTTCTAAGATCTCTGCACTGAAAATGTCTATAAAGCAATGACAACCCAGTAAAAACAAGCTCTACTTATCCATGATATGGCCTCAAATATGATTCCCTATTTGAAAGGAACTATAGCTTTTGTAAACAATACTGATTTCAGCCATGTGGCAGAAAATACAAAATGAACCTGGAGAATTTCACTGGGCCAACAATCAAGTATTTACCAATCCTGCTATTTTGTGTAAGAGGATATGGAGATCAACCTAAAAGAGATCACATTTTCCAAATATTAAATAATTTGAGCATCAAAGAATGATTAATGGTAGTTATATAAAGCACATTATAATTTTATCCTGAGTTTGAGAGAGTTGTGAAAGAGAAACAAAAAGAAAAAGAGAGAAAGAGTGATTGAAGGGGTAAAGAAACCCATTGAACACCCCTAGAAGTAACGTACACCAATTCCTTATTCTTAAAATCAATCACCCACTAAAATGGGAGAATTGAACACTTACTCTAAATTTCCTACATGATTTTTTTTAAAAGATTTTCTTTATTTATTTGAGAGGGAGAGAGTGAGAGAGAGCATGAGAGGGGAGAGGTGAGAGGGAAAAGCAGACTTCCTGTGGAGCCGTGTGCCTGATGTGGGTCTTAATCCCAGGACTCCGGGACTGTGACCTGAGCTGAAGGCAGTCACCTAACCAGCTGAGCCACCCAGGCGCCCTCCTATATGATTTTTAATTCACAATATCCAAATAACCTTGACTCATAGGGGAGGGAGGGAAAAATGTCTTTTTTGGGGGGGGAGAGAATTATTCTTTAAAAATATTACAGATAATAATTAAGAAAATGATAATGAAATGAAAACGATTTTATTACCCTTAATGAAATAAGTGATTCTGGCACTAACAATGGATAAACAAAGAGGTAAAAATTTGATGAAATTTTTTTACAAGAGAAGTATTATGCAACTTCTACATAAACCCAGGATCAATGTTGCATCACTAAAAATGGTGGAAAAACACATTGTGTGTTTCCTGATGTGATGTAACAGGAAAATACAGAATCACTTCTAGTCTATACAAGTTGATCTTGAGGCTAATCAATCCTCTGGATCTTGTTTAAATTTGTAAGAAATACATATACCAGAACAATTTAAATGACAACAAAAGATGCAAATTGAGAATTTGGGGGAATTCTTCTAATCAAACTGTTCCAGGTCTTTTCAACAAGCAAAAGGCAGAAAATACAGAGTGCATTATATAAAATAATTTGAGGGGCATACAAAATCAATATTACATGTGAATATTGTTTGGAGACTTATTCAGACAAACATTGTGCAAAATATATTTCTGAAACAACTGGGAAAATATGATTACCTATGTGAGTATTAAATTTCAAATGTTCAGATGTATGCTAAGCACTTTTAATCTTTTTAAAACTGAAGATTTTTTTTTTCAAAGATTTTATTTATTTATTTATTTGATAGAGAGCTGGTGAGAGGGTGTGGGGAGGGAGAGAGAGAGGAAGAATCTGGAGCAGATTCCATGCCAAGCATGGAGCACAATGTGAACTTGATCCCATGACCCTGACATCACCACCCAAGATCAAGACCTGAGTTGAAATCAAGAGTTGGGCTTTCAACCAACTGAGCCATTCGGGCAACCCTAAAACTGATGATTCTGGTTCAGTAGTTCTCAATGAAGCTAAGATACCACATTTCTAACAAACTACCAAATTCTTCTGCTGCTGGTTTGCAGACTATACTTTGAGAAGCAAGGTATTAAATAATGTTAAGGAGTGATATTTAAGTTTCTTCGATGTGATCATTTTGTAACTATATAAGAAATTATTCATATTTAAAAGAATTATTTTATGTGATTAGATACGGATACTAGAATGCATAAATTTGAATGAAATATGCTTAAATTTGCTTTAAAATAATTCAGCAAGAAAAAAGAAAAAGATCAACACTAAGAAGATGCAAATGGTCAAAATTTTGATGATTGCTAAATTTGGCTGATGGCATGAGAGTCACTGAATAATTTTCTTTATTCTTCTAGGTGTTTTAATGATAAAAATAATAAAATAAAAATCTGTTTTTAAGTGTACTGAAAAAATTTAAGATAAAGCCACCTTATGTACTTATATGATGATCAACTGATGACTATTCCAGATAATATATATGACACACATTTTTTTTTGTAGAATACGAGTTAAAAGTAGTAGTACTCCCGCCCCCACCACACTGAGGACTATTGTCTGGAGAGGTCAAATCACTACATAAAAGGTGTCTTCAGGGTCATATTATCCTGGTATGATGTTATTGCTCATATTAGTAAAATAAATAAACCAGAGGTTCATCTCAATTGATTTAAAAAAAATATATATATTTGATAAAACTCAACCCTCATAATAAAAAACTCTCAGAAAATGAAATAGCAAAAGAAACTTACCATAAGGCATCTAGATTAAGAACATATAAAACAATTTTGAAGCTAACATGATATTTACAAGTAAAAAAACTGAATGTTTTCTAAGTTAGGAAGAAGGTGAGAATATGTATTCTCATCCCTTCTATGGTATCTTGTATCAGAGACTTAACCAGGGCAATACAGCAGGAAAAAAATTAAAAAAAAAAATTAAAGGCAAACAAAAAAAAAAAAAAAAAGGAAGAGACATGTTTTTATTTGTAGACAACATAATCATTTACATAGGAAATACTAAAAAATTAACAGATGGTAACTAGAATAACTGAGTCGAGCAATGTCACGGGATATAAAGCCAATAAATAAAAATCAATTACACAGCAAAGTTTAAGGATTTCAACTACTTAACTTCATTCAAGTCTCTATCTATATAATGCTACAGTAATCAATATGTGTTACACTGGCATAATGAAAAATACACAGAGTAACAAAAAGGACACATACACACATAGTCTATTGAATTTGACCAAGTTTCCAAGACAAATCAATGGGAAGGATAATCTTTTCAACAAATGGGGCTAGAATAATTGATATAAACTAAGACCTTTCAGACCATTTTGTTAATTTTAACTTAAAATATCTAGAAATTGGTTACAGGGTGAAATTTGAAAACTGAAACTATAAAACTGTCAAGATAAAAACATAGGAGAAAATCTTAGTGAACTTAGGTTAGACAAATAATTTTTAAATGGGACAAAGTACTCCCAAAACTATAAAATAAAATTTGATAATTTGTATTTGTCAATAGTAAAAACATTTGATGTTTGAAAGACATACTTAAGAAGAGAAAATGGAGAGGCAAAAAGTGAGAGAAAGACTTGTATCCAAACTTATGAAACAGACAAGTAATCAAAAACTTTTTTAAATTCAATATCAAAAAGACAGATAACCTATAACCCAATTACAACACAGGCAAAGTTGAACAGACATTTAGCAAAGAAAGTATGGACTACAAGTACCAGGTGAAAAGATGTTAAACATCATTACTCCATGGGAATGCAAATCAAAACCACAGTAAAATATTTCTACACACCCACAGAATGACTGAAATTGAAAGTGATAATATCAAGTATCAGCAAGAATGTGGATCAACTGGACCTCTTGTACATTTCTAGTTGGAACTGGGACGGGATTTTTGAAAAATAATTTGGCATTTTTTAACAAAATAAAACAAATAAGAGAGAAATATTTGATTATGCACATCAGATTATTTTATTTAAGTATATAAATATTTAATTATTATGTGAAGAGTTGGGAAACCACATTAAATAAATACAATCTACTATTCAGTAAGAGCAGCTTCCACTAATAGATAGTAAAATTTACACCCAATATATTATACATTAAATTCCCAAGTGATGATAATTTATACCATAGAACAGTGAGTTCTGTTTCACACAAGTCAATTTGGATAAAATTAAGACTATAACTGGCTTTAATAATGCCAAATATTTAACTAAAAGAGAAAATGAAATTATCCACTTATTTTTAAATATGCAGATGTCACTCACATCAAGCTTCCAGATGTGTGATGAAACTTATTTTTCTGGGAGATAGTTCAAGATGGCAGAGGAGTAGGAGACCTTAGTTTCATCTGGTCCTAGGAATTCAGCTGGATGGCAACCAAATCTTTCTAAACAGCTGTGAACTCAACTGGAGATTTAAGAAAAGAGTAGCTGAGGGATGCTTGGGTGGCCCAGTCAGCTAAGCATTGGCCTTTGTTTCAAGTCATGATCCCAGGGACCTGGGATCAAGTCCCACATTTGGTTCCCTGCACAGTGGGGAGCCTGCTTCTCCCTATGCCTGCCACTCACCCTGTTTGTGTGCTCTCTCTCTGACAAATAATAAAATTAAAAGAGGGGCACCTGGGTGGCTCAGTGGGTTATGCCTCTGCCTTTGGCTCAGGTCATGATCTCGGGGTCCTGGGATCGAGTCCCGCATTGGGCTCTCTGCTCAGCGGAGAACCTGCTTCCTCCTCTATCTCTCTCTCTGCCTGCCTCTCTGCCTACTTGTGATCTCTCTCTGTGAAATAAATAAATAAAATCTTTAAAAAAAACTTAAAAGAAAAGAATAGCTGAAAGTCTACATAGAGAAAAGCAACGATTTTCTACAAGAATGACATGACAGAAAAATTCACATAAAAAAAAAAGAACAAGAGACAGTACTGAATGCAGGGACATAATTGGTATGAATATAAGTAAGATGTCAGAACTAGAGTTCAGAATAATAATTATAAAGATACAAGCTGGGCTTGAGGAAAGCATAGATGACACTAGACAATCCCTTTTTGGAGAAGTAAAAGAACAAAAATCTAATCAAGTTGAAATAAAAAAAGGCTATTAATGCTTATTCGTGGAGCATAACAAATAACATGGAGGACATGGGGAGATGGAGAAAAGAAGGGAGTTGAGGGAAATTGGAGGGGGAGATGAACCATGAGAGACTATGGACTCTGAAAAACAATCTGAGGGCTTTGAAGTGGCAGGGGGTGGGAGGGTGGGGGAGCCAGGTGGTGGGTATTAAGGAGGGCATGTATTGCATGGAACACTGGGTATGGTGCATAAACAATGAATTCTGTTACATTGAAAAGAAATTAAATAAACAAAACAAAACAAACAAAACAAAACAAAACAAAACAAAGGGCTATTAATAAGATCCAATAAAAAATGGAGGCTCTAACCACAGGATAAATGAAGCAGAAGAGAGAATTAGTGATATAGAATACAGAACGGTAGAGAATAAAGAAGCTGAGAAAAAGAGAGAGAAACAACTACTGGATCATGAGGGGACAATTCAACAGATAAGTGATAGCATAAAGTGAAAGAATATAATTGGGATCCCAGAAGAAGAAGAAAGTGAGAGAGAGAGACAGAAGGTATATTGAAGCAAATTATAGTGGCGAGCTTCCCTAAACTGGGGAAGAAAATAGGCATTTAAATCCAGGAGGCACAAAGAACCCCGCTCAAAAATCAATAAAAGTAGGCCAATACCCTGACATATAATAGTGAAACTTGCAAATCTCAGAGACGAAGAGGAAATCCTGAAAGCAGCTCAGGACAAGAGATCTATAACCTACAAGGGTAGACAAATTAGACTAGAAGAAAACCTATTCACAGAGACCTGGCAGGCCAGAAAGGACTAGCATGATATATTCAAGGTGTTAAATGAGAAATATGTATCCAAGAGTACTTTATCTGGTAAGGATGTCATTCAAAAGAGGAGAGATAAAAACCTTCCAGGACAAAAAGAAATTGAAAGAATTTATGATCACTAAACCGGCCCTACAAACATTATGAAAAGGGCTCCTTTAAATGAAGAGAGAGCCCAATAGTAACATAGACTAGAAAGGAACAAAGACAATATACAGAAACAGTGACTTTACAAGTACTACAATGGCTCTAAATTCATATTTTTCAGTTGTTACTCTGAATGTAGATAGGCTAAATGCCCCAATCAAAAGACATAGGTTATCAGAATTGATAAAGAGGCAAGATCCATTGATATGTTGTCTGAAAGAGACTCATTTTAGACCCAAGACACATCCAGATTTAAAGTGAGGGGTTGAAAACCACTTATCATGCCAATGGACATCAAAAGAAAGATGGGGTGGCAATCCTTATATCAGACAAATTAAACTTTAAACCAAGAGATAAGGAAGGACACTATTTCATAAATAAAATGTTTATCCAACAAGAAGATCTTACAATTGTAAATATTTATGGCCCTAACATGGAAGCAGCCAATTACATAAAACAATTAATAACAAAATTAAAGAAACACATCAGTAATAACAGACTTTGACACTAACTTTAACACTCGAACACTGAAATGAACAGATCATCTAAGCAGAAGGTCAGCAAGGAAACAGGGCTTTGAATGACACACTGGACCAGACGGACTTCACAGATTTAGTTAGAGCATTCCATCCTAAAGCAACAGAATGCACTTTCTTCTCGAGTGCACATGGAACATTCCCCAGACTAAATCACATACTTGGTCACAAATCAGGTCTCAAATGGTACCAAAAAATTGGGATGATTCCCTGTATATTATCAGACCATAATGCTTTGAAACTATAACTCAATCACAAGAGGAAATTTGGAAAGAACTCAAATACCCTGAGGCTAAATAGCATCCTGTGAAAGAATGAGTGGGGGATGCCTGGGTGGCTCAACCCCTAAGCATCTTCCTTGGCTTGGGTCATGATCCCAGGATCCTGGGATCAAGCCCCACATCAGGCTCCCTGATCAGTGGGAAGCCTGATTCTCCCTTTCCCACTCTCTCTGCTTGTGTTTCCTCTCTCACTGTCTTTCTCCCTGTCAAATAAATAAATAAAACATTAAAAAAAAAAAAAACAGTCCGAGGGGAGTCAAGATGGCAGAGAAGTAGCAGGCTGAGACTACCTCAGGTAGCAGGAGATCAGCTAAATAGCTTATCTAAAGATTGCAAACACCTACAAATCCAACGGGAGATTGAAGAGAAGAAGAACAACAACTCTAGAAACAGAAAATCAACCACTTTCTGAAAGGTAGGACTGGCGGAGAAGTGAATCCAAAGCGACGGGAAGATAGACTGCGGGGGGAGGGGCCGGCTCCCGGCAAGCGGCGGAGCAACGGAGCACAAAATCGGGACTTTTAAAAGTCTGTTCCCCTGAGGGACATCGCTCCAGAGGCTTAACCGGGGTGAAGCCCAGGCGGGGTCAGCATGGCCTCAGGTCCCGCAGGGTCACAGAAGGATCGGGGGTGTCTGAGTGTCGCAGAGCTTACAGGTATTAGAACAGGGAAGCCGGCTACAGAGACAGAGCCAAGGAGTGAGCTGTCAGCTCGGCCTTACCTTCAACCGGTTGCAGGCTCAGTCAGCTCAGAGTGCGGCCGGAGGCCAGGGTGACGGGAGTAATTGGGCGCTGTTCTCTGAGGGCGCACTGAGGACTGGGGCCCCGGGCTCTGGGCTCCTCCGGGCCAGAGACCGGGAGGCCACCACCTTCATTCTCGCCCTCCGGAACTCTACGGAAAGCGCTCAGGGAACAAAAGCTCCCGAAAGCAAACCCTGCAAACCCGAGCGGATTACTCGGCCCGGCCCCGAGTAAGGGCGGTGCAACTCCGCGTGGGGCAAAGACACTTGAGAATCACTACAACAGGCCCCTCCCCCAGAAGATCAACAAGAAACCCAGCCAGGACCAAGTTCACCTACCAAGGAGTGCAGTTTCAATACCAAGGAGAGCAGCGGAATTCCAAAGGAGGAGAAAGCAAAGCACGGAACTCATGGCTTTCTCCCTATGATTCTTTAGCCTTGCAGTTAATCTAATTTTTTTTCTTTTTCAATTTTTTTTTCTCTTCTTCTGCTAAATTTTTTTAACTTTTACCGTTTTCTTTTTTAATGTTTTTTAAATAGTTTATCTAATATATATATATTTTTTTTTCCTTTTTATAATTTTTCCTTATCGGTTTTCTTTTTTTAATTGTTTCTTTTTTTTTATTTTTCTTTCTGAACCTCTTTTTAACCCTTTCTCCCCCCTCACGACTTGGGATCTCTTCTGATTTGGCTAAAGCATATTTTCCTGGGGTTGTTGCCACCCTTTTGGTATTTTACTTGCTCCTTCATATACTCTTACCTGGACAAAATGACAAGGCGGAAAAATTCACCACAAAAAAAAGAACAAGAAGCAGTACCAAAGGCTAGGGATCTAAACAATACAGACATTGGTAATATGTCAGATATAGAGTTCAGAATGACGACTCTCAAGGTTCTAGCCGGGCTCGAAAAAGGCATGGAAGATACTAAAGCAACCCTCTCGGGAGATATAAAAGCCCTTTCTGGAGAAATAAAAGAACTAAAATCTAACCAAGTTGAAATCAAAAAAGCTATTAATGAGGTGCAATCAAAAATGGAGGCTCTCACTGCTAGGAGAAATGAGGCAGAAGAAAGAATTAGCGATATAGAAGACCAAATGACAGAGAATAAAGAAGCTGAGCAAAAGAGGGACAAACAGCTACTGGACCACGAGGGGAGAATTCGAGAGATAAGTGACACCATAAGACGAAACAACATTAGAATAATTGGGATTCCAGAAGAAGAGGAAACAGAGAGGGGAGCAGAAGGTATATTGGAGAGAATTATTGGAGAGAATTTCCCCAATATGGCAAAGGGAACAAGCATCAAAATCCAGGAGGTTCAGAGAACCCCCCTCAAAATCAATAAGAATAGGTCCACACCCCATCACCTAATAGTAAAATTTACAAGTCTTAATGACAAAGAAAAGATCCTGAAAGCAGCCCGGGAAAAGAAGTCTGTAACGTACAATGGTAAAAATATTAGATTGGCAGCAGACTTATCCACAGAGACCTGGCAGGCCAGAAAGAGCTGGCATGATATATTCAGAGCACTAAACGAGAAAAACATGCAGCCAAGAATACTATATCCAGCTAGGCTATCATTGAAAATAGAAGGAGAGATTAAAAGCTTCCAGGACAAACAAAAACTGAAAGAATTTGCAAATACCAAACCAGCTCTACAGGAAATATTGAAAGGGGTCCTCTAAGCAAAGAGAGACCCTAAAAGTAGTAGATCAGAAAGGAACAGAGACAATATACAATAACAGTCACCTTACAGGCAATACAATGGCACTAAATTCATATCTCTCAATACTTACCCTGAATGTGAATGGGCTAAATGCCCCAATCAAAAGACACAGGGTATCAGAATGGATAAAAAAACAAAACCCATCTATATGTTGCCTACAAGAAACTCATCTTAAACCCGAAGACACCTCCAGATTTAAAGTGAGGGGGTGGAAAAGAATTTACCATGCTAATGGACATCAGAAGAAAGCAGGAGTGGCAATCCTTATATCAGATCAATTAGATTTTAAGCCAAAGAGTATAATAAGAGATGAGGAAGGACACTATATCATACTCAAAGGATCTGTCCAACAAGAAGATCTAACAATTTTAAATACCTATGCCCCTAACGTTGGAGCAGCAAACTATATAAACCAATTAATAACAAAATCAAAGAAACACATCGACAATAATACAATAATAGCAGGGGACTTTAACACTCCCCTCACTGAAATGGACAGATCATCCAAGCAAAAGATCAACAAGGAAATAAAGGCCTTAAAGGACACACTGGACCAGATGGACAACACAGATATATTCAGAACATTTCATGCCAAAGCAACAGAATACACATTCTTCTCTAGTGCATAAGGAACATTCTCCAGAAGAGATCACATTCTTGGTCCTAAATCAGGTCTCAACCGTTATCAAAAGATTGGAATCATTCCCTGGAAATTTTCAGACCACAATGCTCTGAAGCTAGAACTCAATCACAAGAGGAAATTTGGAAAGAACCCAAATACATGGAGACTAAACAGCATCCTTCTAAAGAATGAATGGATCAACCAGGAAATTAAAGAAGAATTGAAAAAATTCATGGAAACAAATTATAATGAAAACACAACGGTTCAGAATCTGTGGGACACAACAAAGGCAGTCCTGAGAGGAAAATATATAGCAGTACAAGCCTTTCTCAAGAAACAAGAAAGGTCTCAGGTCCACAACCTATCCCTACACCTAAAGGAGCTGGAGAAAGAACAAGAAAGAAACCCTAAACCCAGCAGGAGAAGAGAAATCATAAAGATCAGAGCAGAAATCAATGAAATAGAAACCAAAAAAACAATAGAACAAATCAATGAAAATAGGAGCTGGTTCTTTGAAAGAATTATCAAATTCTTTGAAAGAATTATCTGGCCAGACTTATCAAAAAGAAAAGAGAAAGGACCCAAATAAATAAAATCATGAATGAAAGAGGAGAGATCACAACGAACACCAAAGAAATACAGACAATTATAAGAACATACTATGAGCAACTCTATGCCAACAAATTTGACAATCTGGAAGAAATGGATGCATTCCTAGAGACATATAAACTACCACAAATGAACCAGGAAGAAATAGAAAGCCTGAACAGACCCATAACCAGTAAGGAGATTGAAACAGTCATCAAAAATCTCCAAACAAACAAAAGCCCAGGGCCAGACGGCTTCCCGGGGGAATTCTACCAAACATTTAAAGAAGAACTAATTCCTATCCTCCTGAAACTGTTCCAAAAAATAGAAATGGAAGGAAAACTTCCAAACTCATTTTATGAGGCCAGCATCACCTTGATCCCAAAACCAAACAAGGATCCCATCAAAAAAGAGAACTACAGACCAATATCCTTGATGAACATAGATGCAAAAATTCTCGCCAAAATACTAGCCAATAGGATTCAACGGTACATTAAAAGGATTATTCACCACGACCAAGTGGTATTTATTCCAGGGCTGCAAGGTTGGTTCAACATCTGCAAATCAATCAATGTGATACAACACATTAATAAAAGAAAGAACACGAACCATATGATACTCTCCATAGATGCTGAAAAAGCATTTGACAAAGTACAGCATCCCTTCCTGATCAAAACTCTTCAAAGTGTAGGGATAGAGGGCACATACCTCAATATTATCAAAGCCATCTATGAAAAACCCACCGCAAATATCATTCTCAATGGAGAAAAACTGAAAGCTTTTCCGCTAAGGTCAGGAACACGGCAGGGATGTTCGTTATCACCACTGCTCTTCAACATAGTACTAGAAGTCCTAGCCTCAGCAATCAGACAACAAAAGGAAATTAAAGGCATCCAAATCGGCAAAGAAGAAGTCAAACTATCACTCTTTGCAGATGATATGATACTATATGTGGAAAACCCAAAAGACTCCACTCCAAAACTGCTAGAACTTGTGCAGGAATTCAGTAAAGTGTCAGGATATAAAATCAATGCCCAGAAATCAGTTGCATTTCTCTACACCAACAACAAGACAGAAGAAAGAGAAATTAAGGAGTCCATCCCATTTACAATTGCACCCAAAACTATAAGATACCTAGGAATAAATCTAACCAAAGAGACTAAGAATCTATACACAGAAAACTATAAAGTACTCATGAAAGAAATTGAGGAAGACACAAAGAAATGGAAAAATGTTCCATGCTCCTGGATTGGAAGAACAAATATTGTGAAAATGTCTATGCTACCTAAAGCAATCTACACATTTAATGCAATTCCTATCAAAGTACCATCCATTTTTTTCAAAGAAATGGAACAAATAATCCTAAAATTTATATGGAACCAGAAAAGACCTCGAATAGCCAAAGGAATATTGAGAAAGAAAACCAAAGTTGGTGGCATCACAATTCCGGACTTCATGCTCTATTACAAAGCTGTCATCATCAAGACAGCATGGTACTGGCACAAAAGCAGACACATAGATCAATGGAACAGAATAGAGAGCCCAGAAATAGACCCTCAACTCTATGGTCAACTCATCTTCGACAAAGCAGGAAAGAATATCCAATGGAAAAAAGATAGCCTCTTCAACAAATGGTGTTGGGAAAATTGGACAGCCACATGCAGAAAAATGAAATTGGATCATTTCCTTACACCACACACGAAAATAGACTCAAAATGGATGAAGGATCTCAATGTGAGAAAGGAATCCATCAAAATCCTTGAGGAGAACACAGGCAGCAACCTCTTCGACCTCAGCCGCAGCAACATCTTCCTAGGAACATCGCCAAAGGCAAGGGAAGCAAGGGCAAAAATGAACTATTGGGATTTTATCAAGATCAAAAGCTTTTGCACAGCAAAGGAAACAGTTAACAAAACCAAAAGACAACTGACAGAATGGGAGAAGATATTTGCAAATGACATATCAGATAAAGGGCTAGTGTCCCAAATCTATAAAGAACTTAGCAAACTCAACACCCAAAGAACAAAGAATCCAATCAAGAAATGGGCAGAGGACATGAACAGACATTTCTGCAAAGAAGACATCCAGATGGCCAACAGACACATGAAAAAGTGCTCCATATCACTCGGCATCAGGGAAATACAAATCAAAACCACAATGAGATACCACCTCACACCAGTCAGAATGGCTAAAATTAACAAGTCAGGAAATGACAGATGCTGGCGAGGATGCGGAGAAAGGGGAACCCTCCTACACTGTTGGTGGGAATGCAAGCTGGTGCAACCACTCTGGAAAACAGCATGGAGGTTCCTCAAAATGTTGAAAATAGAGCTACCCTATGACCCAGCAATTGCACTGCTGGGTATTTACCCTAAAGATACAAATGTAGTGATCCGAAGGGGCACGTGCACCCGAATGTTTATAGCAGCAATGTCTACAATAGCCAAACTATGGAAAGAACCTAGATGTCCATCAACAGACGAATGGATAAAGAAGAAGTGGTATATATACACAATGGAATACTATGCAGCCATCAAAAGAAATGAAATCTTGCCATTTGCGACGACGTGGATGGAACTAGAGGGTATCATGCTTAGCGAAATCAGTCAATCGGAGAAAGACAACTATCATATGATCTCCCTGATATGAGGGAGAGGAGATGCAACATGGTGAGTTAAGGGGGTAGGAGAAGAGTAAATGAAACAAGATGGGATTGGGAGGGAGACAAACCATAAGTGACTCTTAATCTCACAAAACAAACTGAGGGTTGATGGGGGGGAGGGGGATTGGGAGGGGGGGTTGGTTATGGACATTGGGGAGGGTATGTGCTATGGTGAGTGCTGTGAAGTGTGTAAACCTGGCGATTCACAGACCTGTACCCCTGGGGATAAAAATATATTATATATTTATTAAAAACAAACAAACAAACAAACAAACAAAAAACCAGAATAAATGGGTCAACCAGAAAATTAAAGAAGAATTAAAAAAAATCATAGAAACAAGTGTAAATGAAAATGCAACTGTTCAAAACCTTTCAGATGACGCAAAAGTGGTCCTGAGTGGAAAGTATATAGCAAGACAAGCCTTTCTCAAGAAACAAGAAAGATCTCAAAACACAACCTAATCTTATGACTAAAGGAGCTGGGGAAAGAATAGTAAATAAAGCCTAAACCAAGCAGGAGAAGATAATTTAAAGATTAGAGCAGTAATCAATGAAATAGAAACCAAAAGAACAGTAGGACAGATCAACGACACTAGGAGCTGGTTCTTTGAAAGAATTAATAAGATTGATAACCCCCTGGCCAGACTTATCAAAAAAAGAAAGGACCCAAATTAATAAAATCATGAACAAAAGAGGAGAGAACACAACCAACACCAAACAAATACAACCAATTATAAGAACATATTATGAGCAACTATAACCAGCAAATTAGACAATCTGGAAGGAATGGATGCAATCCTAGAGACATATAAACTACCAAAATTGAAACAGGAAGAAATAGAAAGCCTGAACAGACCCATAACGACTAAGGAAATTGAAGCAGGAATCAAAAATCTCCCAACAAATAAGACTCCAGGACTGGGTGGCTTCCCAGGGGAATTCTACCAAACATTTAAAGAAGAAATAACACCTATTCTTTTGAAGCTGTTTCAAAAAATAGAAATGGAAAGAAAACTTCCAAACTCTTTCCATGAGGCCAGCATTACCTAATCCCCAAACCAGACAAAAACCCCACCAAAAGGTAGGCCTGTATTGCTATATCAATGGACAGTCATGTCCTCAATAGACAGAAATTCAACAAGGAAGCAGTGGCTTTGAATGACACACTGGCCCAGATGGACTTAACAGCTTAACAGTTATACTCAGAATATCCCATCCTAAAACAGCAGAATACACATTCTTGAAACTGTACTTGGAACATTCTTCAAGATAGATCACTGAGTAGGCCATAAAACACAACTCAACAAATTCAAAAAGATCAAAGTCATACCATGCATCTTTTCTGACCACATGCAATTAAGTTAGAAATCAACATCAAGAAATATTCTGGGGGCACCTGGGTGGCTCAACATCAAGAAATATTCTGGGGGCACCTGGGTGGCTCAGATAATTAAGCCTTTGACTATCGATCTTAGCTCAGGTCATGATCTCAGGGTCGTGAGACTGAGCCCCACATCTAGCTCTGTGCTCAGCATGAAGTCTGCTTGAGGGTCTTTCCCTCTTCCTCTCTCTCCCCCCACTCCTCCTCCTCTATCTCTATATAAAATGAAAAAAGAAAACCTTTAACAAAAAGAAAAAAGAAAAATTCTGGAAAGACCATGAATACATGGAGGTTAAATAACATGCTACTAAACAATGAATGCCTTATCTAAGAAATGAAAGAGGTAATAAAAAAAAAAAACTACATGGAAAAAATGAAAATAAAAACACAATGGTCCAAAATCTTTGGAATGCGGCAAAAGCAGTTCTAAGAGGGAACTTTACAGCAATACAGGCCTACATCAGAAAGCAAGAAAAAAAATCTCAAATAACTTAACCTTACACCTAAAAGAGACAGAAAAACAAAAAACAAACCCCAAAACCAGTAGAAGGAAGGAAATAATAAAGATCAGAGCAGAAATAAATAATTTAGAAACCAAACAGAGCAATGAAACCAGGAGTTATTTCTTTAACAAAATTGATAAACCTCTAGTCAGGCTCATAAAAAAAGAACTCAGATAAACAGAATCACAAATGAAGTAACAAACAACAGAAAGGAATACAATTATAAGAGTATATTATGAAAATGATATGCCAACAAATAGGACAACCCAGAAGAAATGGATAAATTGCTAGAAACATATAACCTACAAAAACAGGAAGCAGGAAGAAATAGAAAATTTGAATAGACTGATTACCAGCAATGAAATTGAACCAGTAATCAAAAACTCCCAACAAAAAAGAGTATAGGACCAGATGGTTTCACAGGTGAATTCTACCAAACATATAAAGAAGAATTATATTCCTATTTAAACTATTCCAAAAAATAGAAGAGGAAGGAAAACTTCCAAATCTATTCTTTGAGGCCAGTATTACCCTGATACCAAAACCAGATAAAGACAATGCACACACACAAAAGGCAAATATCTCTAATGAATATAGATAAAAAATCAACAAAATATGAGCACACCAAATCCAATAATAAATTAAAACACCATTCATCATGATCAAGTGGGATTAATTCCTGGTTTCAGGGTGGTTCAATATTCACAAATCAATCAAAGTGACATTTTACATCAATAAGAGAAAGGATAAAAACCATATGATCATTTCAACAGATGCAGAAAAAGCATTTGACAAAGTATTTGATAAAGTACATTTATTCATGACAAAAACATTCAATAAAGTAGGCTTAGAGGGAACATACCTGAACATAGTAAAGGTCTTATATTAAAAACCCACAGTGAAAATCCTCAAAGGGGAAAAGCTGAGAGCTTTTTTCCTAAGGTCAGGAACAGGACAAGGGTATCTACTCTCACCATTTTTATTCAGTGTTGTGCTGGAACTCCTAGCCACCTCAGTGAGACAACAAAGAGAAATAAAAGGCACATGATCAGTATGGAAGAAGTAAAATTTCATTATGTGGAGATGATATGATACTGTATATAGAAAACCCAAAAATCTCCACCAAAAAACTGCTAACACTGTTAAGTGAATTCAGTAAAGAATACAATAGATTACAGAATACAGAATACAATATCAGTCTGTAGAAGTCTTGCATTTTCTTCAATAATAGTAAAATGTTCAAAAGAAAAATTAAGAAAGCAATCCCACTTACATTTGCACCCAAAATAAAATACCTAGGAATAAACTTAATCGAGATGATGAAACAACTTTTCTCTGAAAAACAATAAAACACTGATAAATGAAATTTAAGATGACACAAAGAAATAGAAAGACATTCCATGTTCATGGATTAGAAGAACAAATACAGTTAAAATGTCTATACTACCTAAAGCAATCTACAGATTTAGTGTAATCCCTATCAAAATACCAACAAGATGTTTCATAGAACGAGCACAAGTAACGTTAAAATTTGTATGGAACCACAAAGGACCCTGAATATCCAAAGCAATCCTGAAAAAGAAAAACAGATGATAAAGAAGATGTGGTCCATATATATAATGGAGTATTACTCAGCTATCAGAAAGGATGAATACCTAACTTTTGAATCAACATGGATGGGAATGGAGGAGATTATGCCAAGTGAAATAAGTGAAGCTGAGAAAGTCAACTATTACACGGTTTTGCTTATTTGTGAAACATAAGGAATAGCATGGAGTACACTAGGAGAAGGAAGGGAAAAATGAAGGGGGTGAAATCGGAGGGAGAGACAAATGAGAGACTATGGACTCCGAGAAACAAACTGAGGGTTTTAGAGGGGAGGTGGGTGGGGTGATGGATTAGTCCAGTGATGGGTATTAAGGAGGGCACGTATTGCATGGAGCACTGGGTGTTCTACACAAACAATGAACCATGGAACACTACATAAAAAACTAATGATGTACTATATGGTGACTAACTTTACATATTAAAAAAAAAAAGAAATAAAAAAGAGAAACAAAGATGGAAGTATCAAAATTCTGACTTCAAATTACACTACAAAGCTATAGCAATCAGAACTGTATATACTGGCATAAAAATAGACACACAGATCAATAGAACAGAATAGAAAACCCAGAAAGAAACCCACAATTAGGGGCACCTGGGTGGCTCAGTGGGTTGAGGCCTCTGCCTTCGGCTCGGGTCAGGGTCTCGGGGCCCTGGGATCGAGCCCCACGTCGGGCTCTCTGCTCGGTGGGGAGCCTGCTTCCTCCTCTCTCTCTCTGCCTGCCTCTCTGCCTACTTGTGATCTCTCTCTCTCTCTCTCTCTGCCAAATAAATAAATAGATGTTTTTAAAAAAAAAAAAGAAACCCACAATTATATGGTCAATTAATCTTTGACAAAGGAGGAAAGAAGATTCAAAGGGAAAAAGACAGTCTCTTTAACAAATTGTGTTGGTAAAACTAGACAGTTACATGCAAAATAATAAAACTGGACAACTTTCTTATATCATATACAAAAATAAATTCAAAATGGATTAAAGATGTAAATGTGAGACCTGAAACTATAAAAATCATGGAAGAAAGCACAGGCAGTAATTTCTCCGACACCAGCTGTAGCAACATTTTTCTAGTTATGTCTACTAAGGTTAGGTAAATAAAAGCAAAAATAAACTATTGGGACTAGATCAAAATAAAAAGCTTCCACTCAGTGAAGGAAATAATACTAAAAGGCAATCTACTGAATGGGAAGACATTTGCAAATGACATATCTGATAAAGTATTCGTATCCAAAATATATAAAGAACTTAAATGACTTAAAACACAAAAAACAAATAACCCAATTAAAAAATGGGCAGAAGACATGAATAGACATTTCTCCAAAGAAGACATCAGATACCCAACATGGAAAAATGTTCAACATCCCTTATTAGCAGGGAGATGCAAATCTAAAAGTAAAATGAGATATCACCTCACACCTGTCAGAATGGCTAAAATCAAAATGATGTGGATGGAACCAGAGGATATAATGGTAAGAGAAAGAAGTTAGAGAAAGACAAATACCATATAATTTCACTCATATGTGGAATTTAAGAAACAAAACAGATGATCATAGGGGAAGGGAAGGAAGAATAAAATAAGATGGAAACAGAGAGGGTGGCAAAATATGAGACTCTTAACTATAGGAAACAAACAGGGTTGTTGGAGGGGAGGTGGGTAGGGGTATGGGGAATGGGTGATGGGCATTAAGGAGGGCACTGATGTAATGAGCACTGGGTGTTATAAGCAACCAATGAATCACTAAATTATACCTCTCAAACTAAGAATATAATATATATTAACTAAATTGGATTTAAATTAAAAATAAAAAATAACTCAGGAAATAAATGTTGGTGAGGATGTGGAGAAAAAGAAATCGTCATGCATTATTGGTGGCAAAGTCCTGCAGCCACTAAGGAAAACAGTAAGGAGCTTCCTACAAAGTTAACGCTAACTCAAAAGGATACATGTGCCCTTATGCTTATTGCAGCATTATTTACAATAGCCAAATTATGGAAGCAGTCCAAGTGTCTATTGATAGATGAATGCATAAAGGAGATGCTGTGTGTATATATATGCATGAGAATGTTATTCAGCCATAAAAAAGAATGAAATCTTGCCAGCTGCAACAACATGGATGAAGCTAGAGCGTATAATGCTAAGCAAAATAAGTCAGAGAAAGATAAAAGCCATATGATATCACTCATATGTGGAATTTAAGAAACAAACCAAACAAGCGAAAAGCAAAGGGGAGAGAAAACCAATGAATAGTTTTTTTTGTTTTTTCTTTGAGATTTTTGTTATTTGAGAGAGAACAGTGTATGAGCAGGTGGGAGGGGCAGAGGGAGAAAGAAACTCCCTGCTAAGCAGGGAGCCTGATGCAGGGCTCCACTGCAGGACCCTAAGATCATGACCTGAGCTGAAGGCAGACGCTTAACCGACTGAGCCACTCAGGCACCCCAAGAAATAGTTCTTACAGAGAAAAAACTGATGGTTACCAGAGGGGAGGTAGATGGGGAGATGGGTCTAATAGGTGATAGAGATTAAGGAGGGCACTTGTGATGAGCACTGGGTGATGTACGGAATTGTTAAATCACTATATTGTACACCTAAAACTCATATAACACCGTATGTTAACTAACTGGAATTAAATTAAAACTTGAGGAAAAAGAAGATATCCACTCAGTATCAACAATAATAGATTTAAAATAAAAATTTTTGCATTCATCATATGACGGCAGAAATAACTGAACAATGGCTTTTAGTTTCCAGTGTCTGAAGTTCAAAAGAGGAAGGAATAACTTGTATCACAAATCATGTGTTTCAGTTCAAATCATCTTTATACTATATTTGGAATTCATGACTGGGAGGATGTATTTTTCTTGGAAGTAACTAGTTAACTCTCCAAAGACCAGGGTTGTGAATATTTATCTAAAAAGCTTGTCTGGCGTTTATTGAATGAAATATTATGACCCAGCATTTGACCTGTTCATTCTCAAATGTAGACTCTCTCCATCACCACATTCTTTTACCACTAAGGCTCCAGTCAGATTAACAATGAATATCAAATTGTTTTCTTTTAAAATTTTTTTCTCAATATGGTTCAACAAAAATTATATGCTAAATAATTATTCAATTTTTATATTTTTCAGGCTCTAGTTCTGTGCTCTTTAGTATCACAGAGAATAATGTACACAAATAAGAAAAAAAAATAAGATATTAAAATAAATAAATTCAATTCCTATTAATATCTGATAAAATATTTATAGGTAAATAATATTAAAATCTACAGTCAAATTAAGATTCAAAGATCATCTTTCATTGTTTTTATGATTAGTATTTATAATATGGACAAGGGTCGATATTGGTGATGGTGAGTCAATTAAAATTTTTGGAACCGAGTAGATTTTTTTACTTCATCTGAAATGGTGATGTCAGTGATTTTTCTTCACTGATTTTTGTTTTTGGATTTCCACAGGTAACCAACCAAACCAGATTATTTAAGAAAATAAGCCCAGAAGATAGGATAATTTATTCATTTATTCAGTCAACAAAAATTTACTGATTGCCTATTATGTGCAAAGCACAATTAATATAGCAATAAGCTAAAGCCCATATCTCATGGATCATATGATCTAGCGGTAAGGTACAGACAATAGATAAAATATAATATATTGTGTTGGAAAATGTAAATTAATATGAAGAAAAAATAAGGTGGGTGAGGGAATGGGAAATATTGAGGTATATTGCAATGTCATGCAGAATAGAGAGTGAATGCCATTGTAACAGATGGTATTTCAGGAAATATTTAAAATAAGTTTTGGGAGAATCTGTTCGGGTGTCTGGTCAGGGAGCAAAATTATAGACAAAAGGGAGCAAAACCTGCAGGAGTCCTGAGTGGAAGCATACCTGGCACGTATGAGGAACAGGAAGGAGTCTTGAATGGCAAGGGCGGAGAGACAAAAGGTGAGTAATAACAGATATGACCAGAGATGTACTGCTTTCCACTTCATGTAATTTCTAGGCAATGGAATCCCACAGTGCTCTGTTCTTATCCCTGTCTTATCAAAAAACTATATTGATAATTTGAGTGAAAGCATACAACTAAAACACAGGGCAATTTCAATAAAGCTTGAAAATGGCTAATATGAAACACTGGGCTAAAGATGCTAGGACAAAATCTAGAAAGATAGATACAAGATTTGCATTTAATTTCAAAATAACCACTTGCATAATTTAGAAAACTTCTGTTAACAAATCCAATAAAATTTTCAGGGTATTTAATTTGGTCAAGCCTTTCAAAACATGTGACCAATTAAAAACATCTATCAAAATCTTAAAATGTAGCATTAGAAAAATAGTATTCATATCATGAGAAGTAATTGTCTCATGTGCTTCTCTTGTTGCATCATCTGGAGTATTGTGTTCTATTTTTGGAGCCACATTTTTAAGAGGGACACTTGTAAACGGGATCATGCTAAATAGAGGATACAATGGAAATTTAGGATGATAAGGGTCAGGAAGTAATTTTATAAACCACGCAAAGTAATAAATATAACTCCATGCTTTTATCCTGCACTCTACCCCATCCCCTGCTGGGTCTATTCTCAACATTGCAAGGGAATTCAACTTTTGAAAATGTCAGAAAATTTCACTTCTCAAACACTATAATTGCTCCACAAATTACTAATAAAGGTCTATAAAGCTGTGTACATCCCCCCCGCCCTGGCCCTGATCTTCTTGTCTTTGGCTACACCCTTCCTTTTTACTTTGCTTCAGTCACACTGTCTGCTTAGCAGTGTTCTTTGCCCAATCTGTTCTTTCTACCTGGAACATACTTCTAAAGAGTCACATGGGTAATTCTGTTTATCAGCTTTAAGTCCTTGCTCAGATATCACCTCCATGAAGCCCACTGATCAATTCTATTCAAATTACAAACCATCTCTATGCCTGCATCCCAACCCCCCTATCTTGTGTTTCAAAGTGATTTTAAATCTGACCACTCTTTTTTATTTATTTTTTTGAAAAGGAGAGAGAGAGTGAGAGGGGAATCAGAGGGAGAGAAACTGAAGCAGACTCCCTGCTTAGCACAGAACCCCAAGTGGGGATCAATCCCGGGACCCCAAGATCATGACCTGAGCCAAAACCAAGAGTCAGATGTCCAAATGACTGAACCACTCAGATGCTCCATAAACTTGACCACTCTTAAAATGAACAAGAAGACAAAGCATTGTGATGTTAGGAGGGTAATTAATAACTGTAATAAATTTATTTTGCTTTGCTTTAGATATGGTACTAATAAAACTTTCTGTAATAAGGAAAATGTTCTCTACAATATCAAGTATTGTAGCCACATATGAATATTGAGTACCTGAAATGTGCTCATAGTGTGACTACAAAAACTGAATTTTCAATTTTACTTAATTTTAATTAATTCAAATTTAATTTTATATAGTCACATGAGTCTAGTGGCAACCATAAAAGGTAGCACAGCTCTAGAAGGCATAAACTAAAGTTACTAATTGTTATTGGGAAAGAGATTTTTATTTAATTAAGGAAGAACATTTCTTTTTTCTTTTTTTTTTTTTTAAGATTTCATTTATTTATTTGACAGAGAGAGATCACAAGCAGGCAGAGAGGCAGGCAGAGAGAGAGGAGGAAGCAGGCTCCCCGCCGAGCAGAGAGCCCGACGCGGGGCTCGATCCCAGGACCCCGAGACCACGACCTGAGCCGAAGGCAGCGGCTCAACCCACTGAGCCACCCAGGCGCCCCAGGGAAGAACATTTCAATCAGAGCAATCCAACGATGGAAGGGATGGCCTCATGAATGAAGTATGCTCTACCTCAAGAAGTAATGTTTCAACAATGGCCAAGGAGTCCCTTTCCAGAATTGTTACAGCAAGGATTCTTGCCTGTATAGGCCAGTTGTGCTACTAAGTTAGTAGAACTTCCAAATCCAATATTCAACTACCCTCTGATTGCTACCAAAAACTCATGTCTACCATAATTTATTTAGTATTCCTGTAGTTGGAGGGAAATCTAGTATTCCAAATGTAGTGAATCATGTACCAAAAACAGGTAAATTTAAATCCACGATTAGTGAAAGGCTATTAGGAGGAAAAAACATTTTTAAAGGTGACGAAACAAAACATAAATGATGTCAATACATCTGGATATGAAACTAGGCTCTACAGTGACAAGTAAGAGTATGGGCTTTTGAGTCATACAAGCTCCAGAGACTCTCCAAAATAGGCATACTCTGGTGATCAAAGGCTGTCAGATGTCCATCAATATCATTCTTGTCTATTCCCATGGTAGTAGAATTTGGTCTGTCATGGCTGCGCACCTCGGAAGGATATGTCCCAAAGCTTCTATAGTAGTTGTAGGTTTATGACTAAACTCTTGGCACTGAAATATAAACAGAAGTGATGTGTGCAACTTCTGCCTTGCCTAATTAAGAAGAAAACTCTGGATCTGGAGATTTGCTCTTTTCTTCTCTCCAGTGGCTGAAATGGCAATGATCAAAGTGATCTTAAATATTTTTAAGGATTTTATTTATTTATTTGACAGAGAGAAAGAGAGTAGCAGAGGGAGAGGGAGAAGCAGCCTCCCCACTAAGCAGAAAACCCAATGCAAGACTTGATCCTAGGAGCCTGGGATCACAACCTGAGCGGAAGGCAGATGCTTAACTAACTGAGTCACCCAGGCACTCCAAAGTGAACTTAGATTTTTGAACAATGTGAATATATTATCTATTCAACAAAATAAGATAACTGAAACATCTATTAAATTTCTAATCTATAGAAATACTAGTTAAGGTAGGAAACATAATGTGTGTGCCCAAAAGCAAAATGAGAAATGTTTCCTGTATCTATTTGTCTCAGAATCTGATTAACTCCCAGACAGGTGAACCCTAGATTTGGAAGAACAAATTTTGGTAATAGTCATGAACAGTGGTCACTGTGACAGGTAAACCTTTACAACTGCAGCTAGAGCTGATAACCTTACATTTTCATTTGAAACCCTTAATATGAAAAAGTAAAAGGCTATTTAAAGCAATGACAAAGATACTGGTGGGAAGGCACATTTGCTTTTTCTTCCTACATGGTACTTAGTGTTTAATAACAAAAACACTCAGATTTTGGGCTATAATTTTAGATGGCATTCATAGGATATGAATCACTTTCCTGATACAAACATGTAATTAAAATCAAACAATGTCAACAGTTAAACATGGCATTGCCCAACAGATTGTTTAATGATGGACTTCCTTTTTCCCTAGTTGAAAGGTAAGGGTTCATTGCAACTATTTGGTAGTCTAAATACAATTTGTCTCTTAAAATATCTTTTGATAAAAGCCATGGTCCTTTGATTGTATATTTTCTCATGAGCAAATGTTAGGTTTAGTAGCTATTTTATTAAGCAAAATTGTTCTACCCACCAAGGTTTGCCAAAAGTCAAAGTTTAACTAAAAAGACTCACTGTTTTACTCCTTGTTTTATTTCTGATATAATGAACTGTAATTAGGGTACCTGATATGTATCATAATAAATAGGACATTCCATTTATAATACAGGCAAATGGAAAAGCTTAGCCAACTTATGTCATAATGTAGTGTTAAGTTTTAGAACAAGAAATTTTATTGTTGCTATTTTCTCTTATTAAGCATATTCTTTTAGTTTGGGCAAAACACATTCAATTTGAGCATTGATCAGAAATTCAAGTTTAAGCAAGTCATTAAATGATGTATAATCAGGTCTGTTTTGAAGAGTACTATGAGCCTGATGATTTTCTCATAGGTAAAAAAAAGTCCATTACTTCCAAGAGAATATTAAATATGCATTAAGTTGCCAGGTTATAAATTAATATATTACAATATGTTGGTATACCAAAGTCAACTTTCCACAATATATTTTTAAGGTGATTTCCACAAAATGCAAAGTGACTACAGAGATCAGGAAGTGGAGAAGAGAAAGATAATTATTTGGATTTTTAATCCTTGTGTTTATTAAATAAGTCTTTGCTTTAAACTTCAAAATCCCCCAATAAAATGAACAAATACATTATTTCCTTCTCAGAATCATTTTATCTCGTTTCTAACACTTTTCAGTAAATCAGCCACATCATAGGCCACTTCCTGATTTTCAACTTGAAAAAGTTTGTTTTGTGATGCCATGGTATGAACTTCATGATCAAGAAAGCAAGAATGGAAGCAAACTGAAATATACAATGATTATGCAGTCAAAATGAGAAACAGATTCCAGAATGATAGTTTATCCTATTTTAATCTGTTATGCTTTTTTCTTTTTTCTGCTTTCATTTTTAGATAAATTTTTCCTGTTAGTACAAAAAAGTAGTTTTCTTACATTTAAGTGTTTTTAAACTACTCTAGGTGAATAGTCACTACAATTTCATCTGTATCCGTTTAGAACATTAAACAAAGGTGATTAGAGTTCTGTTTCTCTATGATACATACTAAATAAAATACAGATTACAAAATTAAAAAAGTGATTTTATATGATCTATTTATTTTTCAAAGTAATTTTAACTTATAAAAGAATAAATATTCATGTTTTAAAGAGCAAGTTCAAGGCTTCCAGAACAGAAAAGATGATATAAATCCATTTCTCAGTATCAAGCACAATTATAACTGGAAATAACACAAGAGGCCAACAGATAAAAATTATGAAATTCAAAAGAGAATTTTTGAAATTTAATGAGGAAGTCAATATGATTAGAGACCCCAGGACTAGAAGAACAATATAGTGGCAGGGTAACTCATGACCACTCTGTTCTACCCCCACCTGAGAGAAAAAGATATCCTATGGTCAGCTCCCAACTAGCAAGAGAAAGCAGTCCAGGTAGATTAATTCCTCCTCCTCTGCAAATAAATGCCCAATCAATCAATGTGTGCTAAATTGAGATGACAAAGATGTCACAATTACCTGGCAAAGATTTTAAAGCAGCCATCACAAAAATTGCTTGTTAGCAATTATGGATGATAAACCAAATGAAAACAAAACAAAACAAAACTAAACTAAACAACCCAGAATGTCTCAGGAAAGAAAGAAAAGGTACAAAGCCAAAAAAGTGGAAACTCAGAGACTGAAAAGATAGTAACTGAAATAAGCCTCATAAGAGCTATAATATATTAGTCATTAGGGAAAACTGATGATAAAGGTGAAAGAGAACATGGTTAACCTTGAAGATTAGTGGTAAGATAAACTGAATTCTTTCTTGACAAATTGTGACAATAATTTTCATCTATGTGATATTTAAACACCCTGCTGAATTTTTTGGAAGTAAAAAAATTTAAAAAAAATTGGTTAAAAAAATTAATGAGCTCAATATCAATGATTTAATAATAATGATTACATTTTCCTAAAACCCATCTAGCCTTAAGAGAAAACATTTGCAGAATGTGTTTATAATTCTTTTAAACTCCCTATAAAGAAATAACATGTTCTACTTATTGAATCCTAATTGAAGACACATTCACTTATTCATTTTGATATAATAAAAATTCAGTACAGTATTTCCTAGTAATTCATCTTGTGGAATTACAAAAGAATCTGACTTATATGCACACTAGATATAAGGTAGTTAAAATTATTTTGTTAGGAGTTCTTTGGACAGTTAGGTAGTCAGGGTCAGAGTCCCCGACAAGAAAATACGGAGTCAGGACAGCTAAAATCTAATAGCACTGACATCCTGTTTTGCAGCTTAGGCAGGACTGCCTACATAAGGACATAAGCACCCAGATGTCAGCAAAAAAGACCATCAGCACGTAGACATTAACCTAATAGGTAGACAGATACGTGACCAAAGCCCTGATTGGCACTACTCAGCCCACTCTGACTGTTTAAGACAGTTCCACAAAAGAGCTCATAAAAGCCCCTAAACTTAGAAACTCCAAAGGCAACCCTCTCAGGCCCCCTCCCTTTCCGGGAGCTTTATACTCTTGCTCAATAAACTTTGCTTTGCTGCCCACCACTCTTCTTCTGGTCTTCCTCTTCCTTCTTTGAAGTGGCATGACCAAGAACTCTGGGCACTAAAGGCAGAGAATTCCTGCAACAATTTGAAGATAATTGTCTTTATTGAATGAAAGAAGAAAACTCACTTTGCAAGATTCTTTTGGAAGGCAAAATTCATGAATTCTTTTGTAAAGCAGTTTTTGAATTGTCTGAATCCTTTGGGATAAAAATTACAAGATGTAAACTACTTAGTTTTGTGACTAACAGAATTTGAGGGCAAAAGAAAATATCTTTTCCACAAAGAAGGTGAGGTGAAAGACTTTTTTAAGCTTTTCTTTAAGCTAACTGAAAGAGTTTGAAATGAATTAATTACTATGCAAAAAGAGATTTGATGGGCATTTCTTTTCCTTCAAAGAAAATCAACACCATTTTCCTTTTTAAAAACTCTCTATATGCTATGAAGTAAACACAACAATGAAACCAGAACTTATATCTAACAAATTTAGTCAGATTCCTTCCTCTATACATGAATGAAAGGAATCAACTCGATATATACATCTATTAAGTGTCTGTGGTATATCAGATACTAACTGAATTAGGGGATTTGTTTGCATTATATTCTCCCAACAACCTTATGTGCTTACTGTTACCTGAATTTGAAATATGATGGACTAAAACATCAGATTAAATACTTCTCTTCAATTCACACACTTAAGATAGCAGTTGAGGCTGGAATGAAAGAAAATTTCACTTTCACCCACAATGAATTCTCTATCGACTCCATCATGCTATCTCAAAGTATTGCCAAGTGTAATCTGGTTATTCTGAGTCCAGGTGGAGAAGAGTGATTAGAGAGTTTTATCCACACAGCTGAATGTTATTGTGCTCAAATTCAGATCAGACCTGTCTTCTTTCTCACTCCATATCCATATAATATCAAAGAACAAAATTGATAAGAAAGTGTTGACAACTCATGGTCTAGACACAGTGTGTGTGCACAGCAGTACTCCCTGTCAAAAGGCAGTAGACAAAAGTAAGGAAACACTTTTGATCAAAACCCAGTTGTTTTCCTAACTGCTTTTCTCCATTTCCAGCTGCTCCAGCCCTTCACTCAGCAGTAGGAATTTAATGACAGCTGTTACAAGGATTATGATGAGAAACTTCCCACTTTAGCTGATCTTCTGGACTGGTTAATAGCTTTGATCTGTCATTGTTAGGTCCAACTAGTGCTAGAAGTAAGAAAACTAGTCTTATTTCCATTCAACTAAAAGCTGATCCAAATTAGACATGGAAATAGAATTATATTATTCCATTTTGTTTAGATACAATGCATTTTGAAAAGACTAAGTTAATAAGAATTTCTATAAATGGAACATAATTTATTGTCTTGGTTTTCTAAGAATAGGAAAGTATTGTATTTCAAGAGTACCAGCAATTGGGCATTATCTTTCCAAATTCTAGAAGTTATTTGGTAGGTATAATGAGTCTTATGTGATAGAAATATTTCTTCAAAAGTACATAAATAATATGAAATATTAATAATTAAATCCAAAGTGATTTTGGAAAAAAATGATGCTATCATAAAGATCTGTCAAAAGCATAAACAGTTTACTCTGAGTTTTATTGACTGAAGTTTTGTATTTCATTTGGAACAATCAGTGCTTCTTAGAATTGGCTCTTCTAACAGTTTATTTCTCCACAAGATTCATGTCAAAAATCTGCTATAATCACTCTCCTACCCTTATCCCCATTACTCACGCTCACAAAATAGCCTGCCTACTACTTTGCTAAAATTTTCTATTTTATGAAATTCCTCTATATTCTGTAACCCCTCTTACCTCCAGATTGTTTTCACAAGTTTACCCATGCTTTTGTCATTTTCTGGTTTCAGAAGGTCTCACCTCTCCCACTTAGTATAATATTTCTGTTTTGGTTTAACCTCTCCCATTGTGTTCATTAACTCAAAAAACTTTTAATCCACTTCTGTTCTGAGCCAGAAATTATGTTAGGAAGTAGGAATTCAAAGATGAGCAATTTCCCTTTAACAGGACTTCTTGCCATGTCCTCCACTCTCAATTACATCCTATGCTTGCATCAGCAGGCTTACCCTTTCCACCGACTTGTTTTCCCTTGCATAAAAACAAGTACGGTAAGAGAAAATAAACAAAGCAAAGAAAAAAAAAAACCTACTCTGTATTAAACTACTGTCCTATCTCTTGCCTTGGTGTTACCTCTCCATTTCTTAGGAATATCCATGTCTATAAAATGTGTTTTCCTGTACTCAGCACCAAGTAATTCCTTAATTTTACGCTCCTGCTCCCGACACCACTTTTCTGAAATTTTCTTGAAAATCATCTATGGTCTCTCAAAGGTCTTCTTTGCAGTCCTTTTTAATTAATTAATTAATTAATTAATTGCAGTCCTTTTTAAAACTCTGATTTATTTTCAACATTTTGATAGCTTTTTGAAATAGGCCCTTTCCTTTTCAGCTTTATATTGCTAACTATTATTTTCCTTTTCCCTTCTCTCTTTCTCTCTCTGTTTTATTTGCCAGCACTTGGGCTTCTCTTAACTCCTATATAGATATTTTCCAAGGGTCTCTTCTAACTTTCCTTTTTTTTTTTTTTTTTTTTGTTAAAATTGTTTACCATCATATCTCCAACTGATGCCTCTGCATAACTGCCTAATAAAATTTTATTTGCTTTTTTCTCTTTTTTTTGGCGAGGGGAGGTTTAGAAGTAGCTCGCCTCTATCAGCAGTTGGGATATATTTATCATAGACTTAGTGTGGAAGGAAGAGTTTGGATAGTACTCTGGCAGCTTTGATTTTATTTTTATTTACTTTTTTAGTTTTTTAGTGTAACATAGTGATAGATAGCCTCTTGGTTATGTTATATCCCAATATGTTATTGAATTTCCAGAGTCACTGTTTTGCAAACCTCAGACAAGTTGTGTTTATTGCTGAGGAACAGGGCAAGAGTTTGGGGAAGACATAGCATAGGTCTGTTCTATACTTCAGGATGGTTAGGAAGAGTTTACTTTTTCATTGGACTTTTTTTTTTTTATATCAAAAGTACGAGAGCTATTTGATATCTTATTTCAAGATAGGATATTCACATCTTGGTTAGTAATAATTTTGTGAGTTTAGCCCACAGTAAATCTTTTAAAAAAATTGATTCTTTTTTTTTAACTTGTATGTCCATAAAAAAAAGTAGGAGACATATAAACTAAACATTTGCTCCTCAGAATTTCTTAAGTGGAAGATGTATTTAAAGATGACCTGCTCTAATACCCTTTCTGCTCCCTGCCCTTGGAGAGCAAATACCAAAGATAGGAATCTTAGAAAGACTGGCATAATAGAGCATGGGCCTGTGTTCCTAAAATTGTATGGATAATGCTTCCTGTCCTAGGGATCTGAATACTCCTTGCTTAAAGACATGTATGATACACTTAAGTCTTAAGGCAGGAAAGAGAGTCAACAGGTGGCTAAAGAGAGAAATATGGTTACTAGAGAGGTCACTGTACGAATGACCCCATGTTGGCCAGTGACAGAACCTATCATTTTAGAAGACATTGCTTTCAAATGTGAAAAACAATGGTAAAAATGGCAGGAAAAATGGTGTGTTTAAAAGGTAGAAGATTGGAACATTCAAAATATTTGGATAGTCGTTCAGATTAGCTGAATACAAATGCAGGCTTGTGGAGGACAGCCATATTGAAGGTTAATGTGGTGATAGATTACGTGGGGTTTGAATGTCACACCACACAGATTTATACTCTCTTTGGCAGGCTCAATCACTGGCAGGAGAGAGACTAATAATTTCCTGTCCTCCCACCCTTCTAAGTGGGTGATATGAAAATATCTCTGTTTTAAGATCAACCAAGAAGCTACTTGAAAAGAACTGGCAGGTTATGTACTAAAGACAAGGAGACCAATTTTTGAAAGTTCCTTCCTCCTCTTTCTTTCTTTTTTTCTTTCTTTCTTTTCTTTCTTTCATCCTCTTTCCTTGTTAAGGAAGTAGGGTAATGATAGTCAATATTAGGGTAAATATCATTGAGATGGATAAGAAAGGCTAGAGGGAAAAGCTCTGGCAAACCACCTCAGGAAACAATTCACAAGAACACAGTAATCAGGTTGAAAATGGGAGAGATGAAGAGGTTTTTGAAGCAGAATAAAAGGGACAGCAATGCTGAACAGAAATAGCGAAACTGGGGGTGGTGCAGATCAGAGGTGGAGGGCAGGAATTGTGGGATTGTTTTCAGTCGTGATAAATTAGGACAAAAGGGTAACAGCCAGATCAGAATGTTCAGGGCCCATGTGGAAATTCAGGAGAGAGATGAGAACAAGAGATAGAGATCTGAGAATTATCCATGACAAAGTAAAAAAAAAAAAAAACCCAAAACAATTCAATGAGGATTTTTATGTTTTTAAAGTGGGTGTTGTGCTGAGGGATCTGCTATCTATCTGCTGCCACACGAGTTCTGAACCTCATCTCTTTTGCACAAATGCCCTTCTCTACAAGTCAGTGCAATAATTATTGTGTGCATGTCATGCTGCAGCATGAGGGCTGTTCTTAGGAATAAGCCAATATAGAAATGCTTTCATCTGCTAATTGTTTAGTGTTTTCCATATCCAGCTTTATCTGTACAAGGTTTCTGCTTGTACTTGAACTTCCCGTGCTAACTTTCACCATAACAAGTTGAAGAATGCAGAACACTCCTCCAAATCCTGTTTTGGCAGAAAAAACCTTCCATGAGGTTTTAAGTTTAAACTCAGCTGAGCTTGTGATCTCTCACAGCAGCATCTCACTTGACTAGATGTAATCATTTTTTTTTTTTTAATGACCAACAACATGAAATCCAACCAATCTGTTAACATGAACACATGGAGTACAGAGGGTAGAGTTATATAATATTAATAGTATTTCTAGGATATACTTCAGAAAGATGGGGACCAGGATTATAGAGCAACTAACTGAGCCTTTGGTGAGCCTTTAAATTTAATAGTGAAGGTATGTAACAGCTAATTGTCAAATAAATGTAAATTAAAGTGAGAGACCAAGTTTAATCCTATCAGTCTGGCAAAAAGTAAATCAATACAATGAAAAATTAAAAATAGATTTATCTTATTATTGTAGGAAAAAATAATTCTCTCCAATGTTGTTACAGGGATTGAAAACTGGTTCCATTTTGCAGGGGAAATTGTATGTGTAAAAATAAAACATGATTTTACCTTTCCATCCGAAGTCCTACTTTTAGGAACCTGAGACTACAAAGATAATGGACATAAATGGATGTTGGTAAGTTAAAAATTGGGGAAAAAATAATGGCCTTATAGGAAGGGATATATAAATTTTGGGACAGCCATATAATCAAATAATATGCAGTCATTAAAGCCAATAATAAAGACATATAATATTTATCATATAAGTATTTAATATTTATTAAAATAGAAACTTAATTACAGAGGAACACAGACAACCCTATATATGTATATATTATATGTATAATATTATATGTATAATTTCACTTTAACTAGAACAAGAATGGTCAAATATTTACAGACTTGGTCCCACACCCATCAAACCAAAGGAAATCTAGCTCACAAAAAGGCTTTTTCCCTTCCCCTGAATCTTGGTCTTTTGCAGGTACTTTAGGATGTGGAAGTGGCTGGCAGTCATTGGAAATGGAGTCTAGGGGAATTTCTACACTAAAAAGAATGGAGAGCAAGAAAAAGAAAGCAGAGGATAGTTCTAAGAACAAAATGCGGAGGGCCTGGTAAGAAAGAGCTTGCGAAAAGATTTAAAGGTGAGTATTGGGGATTTAAGAAATTGGTGGGGGAGAAAAGACAAGAGGGGTGCTACTATCATATAGGTTGAGACACTGAGATGATAAAGGGAAAAATTTAAAAAGGTTTTCTCTGAATTACAACCGTACCCTACCAGCAGTGTATTCTGGTGAAGTTCAGGTAAATAATTGGATCTCAAAATTTATTTTTGTAGGGCATGATTTCTTTTACTGTAACTTACTGCCCACATTAATTCACAAGGCTATTATTCACTTTCATGCAAGTGAATAAAAAATAATTGTAAAGTAACTATTGAAGCATATATTTTTTTAATTTTCTAAAACCAAGGTAAAATTAGGTGTAGTTTCATTCTTCTAAAGAGGTTTCTTTTCTTTTTTTTTTTAAAGAGTTTATTTATTTATTTGACAGAGATCACGAGTAGGCAGAGAGGCAGGCGGGGCGGGGGGAGCAGGCTCCCTGCTGAGCAGAGAGCCCGATGCGGGGGCTCAATCCCAGGACCCTGAGATCATGACCTGAGCCGAAGGCAGAGGCTTTAACCCACTGAGCCACCCAGACGCCCCCTAAAGAGGTTTCTAAACAATTTCTTTGCATGCTATTTTAGATATTCACATACACCCACACAGTTGGTGTCAAGTTGGTGTTGAGAGTTTAACTAAACTACACCAGGGCATTGCTGCCACGGCACCCATTTTGTTTGGCCAAGTGGACCGCAGGGGCATTGAACCAACTCATGCAAGCATGCCCTCATGCAAGCATGCCAGAGATTGCAAGCAACCTGCGGAATCACAAATATGTTCCAGATAGGACTTCCCCAGCAGCACTTATGATCAACAACTTTCCTTGACTCCCAGGGCATTCCATTTCAGCATTCACATTCCTTAGATAAGACCCCATGGAACTTTACAAATCTACCTTTTTTGGTTTGAATTGACCAATCTGGCCTTAGCCTGGGAACCCTGAAGCACCCCACCCACATAGCCTTATGAATGTGTGTTCCCAGGTCCTGCTTCTCTCTTTGCCAGCACCCTGCCTTGATCAACCTGTGTGCTCCTTGAGGCATTCTGTATATTCCCTCCAGGGCTCAGTGAGTAATAAACCTCTCTAGTTCAATTTCTCTTGCAGTCTTTTCTTGAATCCTGTCTCACTAACCAACACACCAGGGCTCTACTTAACAAATGTTAATTTCACAAATTCTTAACAATTGATTTCTTTGTATTTATTACATAAGCAACAGTATTTCTAGATTTTATAAGAATAGGTCCTCTGATAGAAGTAGTAAAACTAGTACAAATTCTGGACACCCAACAGACCCTCAGAAGATACATGCTTACAGAACTTGATTGAATTACAATTATAATTAGTACCCTTTATTTCTTTCTTCTACTGAATCATGGGGGTTTAAAACATGGGCTCTGAAGCCCAGTAGACTGAGGTTTAAAACATGACTTTGTAATTATAAGAGCTAAAAGTATTAGTGAGCACATTTAAACTTCAGTCTTTTCAAATATAAAGAAAAAAAGCAAAAAAAAAGCAATAGGCTCAAGAGTTATATACTAGCTATCTTTTCCTTTTAATATGTTTTTCTACCCAATTACTTTCATGTACATCAGTTTGGCCAAAACAATACATGTCCAATCCTGGCTGTAAAGCAATCTGAGAAATCTAGCTCTTTAATCTGAGTTCATGGCCACTCAAAACAAAGTAACAGACTTTTTTTCTTTTTTTTTTTTTTTTAGTGAGGAAGAAGAGAGTATGTATTTATAGATATTTAGGCTTTTGTATAAGAATAACAATATCTACCTCACAAATTATTGTCGTAAGTATAAAATGTGATTACACATATGTACACACACAATCAAACTGATCATGCCTTGTGAAGAGTATACATTCATAGAGTATTACATAAAAAATCTGTCTCAAATTTCCTTGATTAAACAAAAGATATAAAAATCTATTGACTTTATAAGGGCCTGGGTGGATCAGTTAGTTAAGCATTTGCCTTTGCCTTGGGTCATGATCCCAAGGTCCTTGGATGGAGTTCCACTTTGGGCTCCCTGCTCCATTGAGCAGGGAGCCTTCTTCTCCCTCTCCTCCCACTTGTGCTCTCTGTTGTGATCTCTGTTTCTTTCTGTCAGATAAACAAAATCTTTTAAAAAATCTATTGACTTCAAAAACAGTTGCTTAAGATTTTCATTGAACATACATAATATGTTCACATGACAAAATTGTTTTCCAACTAGGACACCACCAAAACTCTTCTATAATTTCACACATTTATAATTTAATCATGGATTTCTTTCACTTTAATAGTGACAAGAAAATATAATACTGTCCTTGATTTTAAATACAGTATTTTTAAGTTTCGCATTAAGTATAGTATGCTGTTGGATAGCAAAGGGGATATACATGAAGCTCTTAAAAATTTCTAAATAGAAAATTGAAGTTACACTGGATACCATTTGAAGAAGCAAATGGACGTTTAGCCCTAGGAACTATTCTAACCTATGGTACCAACTTTCAAACTTTAATTAAATTCATTTTATAATAGTTGTACACTCAGAGAAGGCTTTTGTTCCAGAAAAATCTCCCAATATGTGCCCACCACCCTAGTTTGTTGCAAATGGATTGCAAGTATGGCAGAAATGGGCTCCTCAACCTTTGGTTTTGCTATAGTCCTTGGGCTGGTCTACTCCTAGAGCAGTTCTTGTCTCTTTACCCTAGCATTCAATAAAATATTATAATTTTCTAGATATACTGAAACTGTTCATGTATTTATGCTTCAACTCCTTAATTAGATTATTATGTCTTAAGAGGAGGGATTGAGTCTTCTTTAAGAACCTACATGATTATATAGAGTTAATGCTTGCAGAGGTTTTTTTATTTATAATCAATATAAATACATTATCTTTGGCATTTGTGATCTAGGCACATATGTATTAAACAATTGATACCTGTTCTATTTGTTAAAAAGAAAGTTCCTATTCTTTTGGTGATATCTGCACTATCTCTTGATTAAATTGAATAGAACAATTTCATGAGTCATTTATATGTTTGACTTGTGCTCATATTAAATCTTTTCCCTGATCTCCATTTTATAATGATTATGTGAATTTTATCCTCTGAGATGAGATCAGGACTAATCAACCCCACCCTGTGCTTAGTCATAGAACTTCCAGAGCTTGGAATGATCTTGGAAATCAAGTGTTCCAGCACTCTCATTTCACAAATGAGGACTCTGAAATCAGAAAGGTTGGAATTTTCAGTTCAAAAAACATTTGTTGAACATCTGTCATATGCATAGCCCTAGGCTACATCCTAGGGATAAACATTCAGATTAGAAATAATCATATAAGGATTAAATGTGATATTATATGTAATGAATAGAACACAGCACTTAGCATGCTATACTCATTCATAAACAATATTTGAATATTTTATGTTTAATGCTGTAGCTTCTAATCTTACTAGATTGGGGTGGGGGGAGACCTGAAAATTGAGTGACAGATGAGAATTCCTTAAGGATTTCACTCTCAGTCAAGTAAGACACACTAATATTATGGCTGTTCTACAATTACACAGCAAGTGAATGAAATAGGAATTTAGATGAGGTGTCTTGACTCCTGCTTAAGGTTTTCTTTTTTATCTCCAGTTTCAACTCTTTGTAAAGCTATGTTGACTTGCATATTCTTACTGTTACATATGAATAACACCATGTTGGAAAGCAGAGTGAAAAATAATAATAATGGAAGAGAAGTAAGATCTTTTTCAATTTTACAATACAGAATATAGAAAATATATTACATTAAGTAAGAAAATATATGTGTCATAGGAGTGATAGGAAAGCTAATCCTGCTCCAGACAACTCTAGAGCTTTCTAGCCAAAGGCTATTCCGGTAAGGTTAGAGGTTATCCATGGTCCTGTTTGCCTGTTTTTCCTTGGAAGTTTTTTTTTAATTAACATATAATATATTATTTGTTTCAGGGATACAGGTCTGTGATTCATCCATCTTACACAATTCACAGCACTCACCATAGCACATACCGTCCCCAACGTCCATTACCCCACCACCCCATCCCTCCCACCACACTCCCTCCACTCCAGCAACCCTCAGTTTATTTCCTGAGACCACAAGTCTCTTAAGGTTTTTCTCTCTCTCTCACTCTCTGGTTTTATCTTGTTTCATTTTTCCCTCCCTTCCCCTATGATCCTCTGTCTTGTTTCTCAATTTCCTCTAATGTCAGTGAGATCATAATTATTATTGTTCCTCTCTGATTGACTAATTTTGCTTAGCATAGTACCCTCTAGTTCCATCCATGTTGTTGTAAATGGCAAGATTTTTTTTTTTTTTTTTTTTGTGGCTGCACAATATACCATGGTATGTATGTGTGTATGTGTGTGTGTGTGTGTGTGTGTGTGTGTGTGTGTGTGTGTATGTTCATCTGTTGATGGACAACTAGGTTCTTTCCATAGTCTGGTGGACATAGCTGCTATAAACATTTGGGTGCATGAGTCCCTTCTGATCACTACATTTGTATCTTTTGTATAAATACCCAGTAATGCAATTGCTGGGTCATAGGGTAGCTCTATTTTCAAATTTTTGAGGAACCTCCGTACTGTTTTCCAGAGTGGTGGCACCAGCTTGCATTCTCACCAACAGTGTGGGAGGGTTCCTCTTTCTTTGCATCCTCACCAACACCTGTCCTTTCCTGACTTGTTAATTTTAGCCATTCTGACTCATGTGAGGTGGTATCTCACTGTGGTTTTGACTTGTATTTCCCTGATGCCAAGTGATGTTGAGCACTTTTTCATATGTCTGTTGGCCATTTGGATGTCTTCTTTGCAGAAATGTCTGTTCATGTCTTCTGCCCTTTTCTTGATTGGATTATTTGTTCTTTGGGTATTGACTTCAATAAGTTTTTTATATATTTTGGATACTAGCCCTTTATCTGATATGTCATTTGCTAATATCTTTTCCCATTCTGTCAGTTGTCTTGTGGTTTTGTTGACTGTTTTCTTTGCTGTGCAAAAACTTTTTATCTTGATGAAATCCCAACAGTTCATTTTTGCCCTTGCTTCCTTTGCCTTTGGCAATGTTTCTAGGAAGAAGTTCCTGTGGGTGAGGTCAAAGGAGTTGCTGGCTTTGTTCTCCTCAAGGATTTTGATGGATTTCTGTTGCACATTTAGGTATTTCATCCATTTTGAGTCTATGTTGAACTACTTTTAATTAATGATATGCATTCAGTTATAAATAAGTTCTATTGATGGCACATCAGAAATGACTTAAGGATCTGATTTTTTTTTCTCTATCCCCACTTCACTGGATGTACTTTACCTTCACCTAACCAGTGAAACTCTCACTTATTTGGCTATGTCTTTCAAACCTCTGTCTATCCTCTCCATATTCTTTTTTGTTCTTCACATTATCACTAATTACTTTCTTTTAAACATATCCAGAATACATCATTCACTCCTGAAAACATATATAGGTTTTTGTGGTATATAGGAAAAAACTCAGATTTTTTCAGTAGGCATTAAATAAACTATTTGCTCCATAAAATCTCAAAAGCTAAAAAGCTTGAAGTTCCTTGCTCCCTACCATGAAGACAGAAAGTTCTGCTGATATAGTTTGAATAACTAAATGGCTTAGCTTGGGCTGCTGTAACAAAATATCACACACTGGGTGGCTTAAACAAATGACATTTATTTTCTCACAGTTCTGGGGGCTGAAAGTCTAAGACCAGGATGTCAGCATGGCTGGGTCCTGGTGAGTCTTTCTTCCTGGCTTACAGACTACCCTCTTGCTGTATCCTCATATGTCAGATAGAGAGCAAGAGCAAGCTCTTTCATGTCTCTTCCTGTAAAAGCACTAATCCCATGATGAGGGCCCCAAGTGGCCTCATGATCTTATCTAAACTTAACTGCCTCCCAAGGGCCCATTTTCAAAATACCACTGGAGGTTAGGGCTTCAACATATGAATTGAGGGGGACACAATTCAGTCTATAAGACCAAACTTTAATTATTCCAAGCTACTCTTGGTCTCTTCTAGTAACTACCGCTAGGCAAGAATTAACACTGTGTCCATACATAGATACTTAGTTATCAATTTTCAGCTCCTAGTCTAATCAAAGAATCCATTCAACAAGATGATCCCACATCATCTTGATTTCCATATCAAGATATGGAAAAAATAGATATGATAAGAAAAGATGTAGAAAGAATATTAACACCACAAAAAGAATGTGTGATAGTATGGAATAATCTTGTTCCTTATCAGTTCCCCCACAAAGATTCTGTATCAACTCAAAAATAGATATAGGAGTTAGATAAGGAAGAGAATATCAATTTAATCGGAGTTAGGATTGGATTGCAGGATTGAATTTAGAGTCAGATTGGATTTTCTGCTTTTTCGCCTCCTGAATGGAACTAAAGCATATATTCATAGGTTGAAGAGATGGACAATGGTGACATCCCACAACTAGGGGAGGGCTGGTGAGATTATATCACAGACGTAGCACAGAGAAGAACTAATGGGGTCTGTAGGTAAGCTGGTTCTAAGAGAGAATCTCAGGCTCAAGTATGTCTGCTCAGAAACTCCTCCGGTTTTTCAGATTAAAGAAGTCATTTCTCCTCCCTTGTGAAAGAGGTCATGAGAGATAATGAAAGGTGGGGGCAAGGGCAGATATTTATTCAATACTAAAACTTTCCCAACTAATGAGCATTATGCAGAAATGAGAAAAGATGAAGAATTATTTCATTTTGTTTTGATTTTTGGTTTACTTGTTCATTTGTTCATTTGTTTTCCCTCCAGAATGTACACATAAAATTCTCAAACAGAGAATGAAAACACAGAACATAGCTGAGACAACATTTTGTTAATTAATATAGAATTACTTATTCTTTCATAATTATCAAGGAATGAAGCATCAATACTTAAAGGTTATGCATTAAACAAATGAATAAGACAAGACAAAGATCCATTGACAGTAAAAAGAGAAAATCATCACAGCTGAATTTAAGATTTCTTTTAGAAAGAGCTTTGTTTAGCAAAATAAACTGATAAACCATTTAGAATAAAAAATGAGACTCTAACAGCATGGTTTGCAAAAAGACAAAAAAAGAACTTTTAAGAGCTCTGCTTGAAAAATGAGTAAGAATGGGATGGAGGCATCAGAGAGGAGAGAAGAAGGAACTGGAGAGAGAAGAGAGGACAGTCTCACAAAAACAATGTGTTGCAGTTTGGAGAAACTTATTTTTCATTTTCTCTATCAGTTCGGTTTTAAACCAATTGAGATACTGATACAGAAGTAAGATAAGAACAAACATATTGACTTCAGCAGGGGGTAAATCTGAACTGGACAATGTGACTTGAATGTGGAACCAAGTGGGACTTTTCCCTTCTTCCTTCCTTGTTGAACTAAAGATAAAACAAGACAGGGAACAAAGTACAGAAATGGATATGAACAGAGAAAATCTTAGATTTACCCAATTTTTATTGCTGTTCATAGAGAGTGGCAATCATCAAGAAATGTTAGATACTGACCTGTCTGCTGAACGTATGGTGTTTCATAGCAAAACTGAGAGAATAGAGAAGCAGATAAAATGGGCAACACTCTGAGGATGGAACATGTATTTTGTTAAATACCTAAACAGTCCTAGGATGGTGGTGATTGTTAAGAGCTGGGACCTACTTTGTAACAGAAGCCCTAAGGCAAAAACAGATGTCTCAGTCCAGATGTCATGAGACAATAAGCAATTTATTAGCCCTCCACACCACTAAGCCTCTAGAAGGAGAGAAGAGTATGATTTTTTTCAAAGGTACTAAATCATTGTTCATCATTGAGGAGGAGGATCCAATGGAGACACATACATAAATGCTTCAGATATGGAGGAGATGCTAACTAAGTAAACTGAATGGACTACCCTGAGCATAGCTAGAGTTGGTAGGTGTCTGTCCAATTCTAAGGCAGAAGGTGGGGGAGGGGTTTCAATATATTTTCCACAGTACCATGTCCACAGCTGTCTCTAGCAGCCAATCTGAGGTCTCTACACTTTGTTACCAGTATAGGAAACTAGAAGTATAATGTTTGGTCACAGTCACCCACAGTGATCTGCAGCTTTTGAGGCACCAGCTGAATAAAGTCTAGGCATGGCAATCACCCTTCTAAAGGTACTGCTATCATGACAATAGTGAAGCATCTTTGTCACATGTTTTAAAACTCAGGACTATGGATGGAAGAACATGACACACAGTGAGAACACTTAAAAAGGGGATGATGGGGGCACCTGGGCAGCTAAGTGGGTTAAAGCCTCTGCCTTTGGCTCAGGTCATGACCTCGGGGTCCTGGGATCGAGTCCTGTATCGGGCTCTCTGCTCATTGGGGAGCCTGCTTCCCCCTCTTCCTTTCTCTGCCTGCCTCTCTGCCTACTTGTGATCTCTCTCTGTCAAATAAATAAATAAAATCTTAAAAAAAAAGGGGGGGGATGATGAAGTCATCCAACTCTGGAAGACAAACTAGTAAAATTTGGTAATAATGTCACTGTGACTTCAGTGTGTACTCATTGTCTTGTTTGGCTGGGTTATTGGACATTTGATTGTCTTCATTCATTTTTTTCCTTTTAATCCCCCTCCTAATAACTCTTTCCCTGTCTTTAATGGCTATAGAATTGTATGACTTTAACCTTCATTCAAATTTTAGTAGAGAAACCAATGATGGTGCCAGGAAGGCAAAGAAAGACAGCACAAAGAGGGGAGAAGTGGCAGTCTTAGTAGAGCTGGGGTTATGGGGCAGCCGCAGGAGCATTAGTTGTTTGTTCATTCCTCAGTGGTGTACCGTTGCAGCATTAACACATGAAAATATGTGCTTTTAACAACCGATTTCTTAAGGGGTACTAATGACTCAGTTTCTTACATGGGGCAATATGTGTTTATAAAAATAAGCAGGTAGGACATAACTGTTTTTGTGTGTGTGTGCATGCATTCACACGTACTAGGTTCTAATATCAATCTATAAGTCTTGCTTATAGGTTGCCATTTAGCTAATACAGATAAGAAATTTCTTCTGATTAATCCTGCCATAGTTTAGAAGATCATTTTCACTCACTCCTAGAAAGCCTAAGAAAGGAAGGAAAGAAAGGAAGGAAAGAAGTCCCCTGTTTACTACATTCTATTTCCAACTATCATATACACTAGTCATACTATTCTTTTTTTTTTTTTTTTTCCAAAAAATTTACTCACTTTGAAAGATTTACTGGGATGCCTGAGTGGCTCAGTCAGTTAACAGCCTACCTTCAGCTCAGGTCATGATTGATCCCAGGGATCAAGTCCCACATCAGACTCCCTACGCAGCCGGGAGTCTGCTTCTCCCTCTGCTGTTGCTCTCTCTGCTTGTGCTCTCTCTCTTTCTGACAAATAAGTAAATAAAATCTTTAAAAAAATGTTTACTAATTTTCTGGGACACCTGGGTAGACAATTGGTTAAGTGTTCAACTCTTGGTTTTGGCTCAGGTCATGTTCTCAGAGTTTTAAGATGGACCCCCACATTGGTCTCTGTGCTCAGAGTCTGCTTAAGACTCTCTCTCCCTCTTCTCTTACCCACCTCATGCTCTCCCTCTCTCTCTAAAATAAATAAATAAATCTTTCAAAAATAATTAAAGGCTTACTAATTTTTTATTTAGATTTGAGAAGACATTATCTTATTTAAAATAATAATATATTTCCAGCCCCACATAAAACATCTTAAGTTCCCATGAAAAACGTTCAGATGACAAACACATCCATAACTGAAGACCTCAGGCAAGCATGTCAATAATCCCTCTGTGTAGTCAATGTTGCTTAGATCATGTCACATTGATTTTTTTTCAGAAATAAAGTTCATCTCTCACATCTTACATCTCTCACATCTTACATCAAGATAACCATAGAAAAGAAAATATAAAAAGGAAAACAATATGTGGCTATGTGGAAATAATAAGGAAATAAGAGCAATGACATATTGAGGATGACTTATAATACCAAAGACTACAAAGCAAAATTAACCCATCTCTTTTGAATTTACTCAAAGAATCTAAAATAGTGTTTTCACAGTTGTCAGAAGCTCTAGTTGACAAAGGAGTCCAGCTGAATAAAGCAAAAGAAAAAGTGGCTGGTAATATGAGTTGACATCAAAAGTTTTACGGAATTCCAAACTTGAGTAGATATCTTGACAAAGGAAAGTGTAGAAAATGAAACAGAAAACAATTCCTTCTTTTGGGCTTAAATGAAGTATATTTTAAAGTTTATGTAGAGGTTTTAACCATAAACTCATACTTAATGAAAAGTTAGCTTGCCATGAAGTACTAAGCCAAACAAAAAGTTTGAATATGATGAAAACAATTTCCTTAATCAAGGAACCTGTTGTAGGAACAGGTTAGTTTCATCGGTAATTAAGATTATGAAAAAAACAAACAAACAAACAAAAACCACTATAACATAAAAAATGGTATCTATACATAACAGTATAAAGTGAAATAGAAGCTTAGGATCATCAGGACGGGAATCAAACAGAAAGCACAAGGATATTAAAGCAGAATTCTGTAATATATTGCCTAAGTATTCCAATACTCTGGTTAACTTGGCAAAGCTCCATCATAAGTAGTTTTCCCATTATTTTGGCTAAAATTTGTCTTGATCAGCTGCTGACTTTAATATTCATACAATTGGCAAAGTCATTTACAAAATGGCAGATAGATGATAGAGATAGATAGATAGAAAGATAGATAGGTATTTTTGTTTGATTTCTAAATTTACACCTGGTAAAGCACACTACTTATGTCTGACTCCCTATGCAGCATGATTCAGGGAAAGAATGCTCTGGTAATTTGGACTTCAATTAATATGGTTCATGTCACAGTTGTTTCTCATCATAAATTAATAAACTCTAACTTTTGTCAGTTCCCTGAAGACCTCTTTATTCCTGTGCACCAAAAGCTGTTTCTTGTAAAGAACGGGGCCAGATCCTAACATCAATGTTTTACTTGGTAAGGCCCAGTGATATTTCAGCAGACTTTCCTGTGGATTTCAGTACCGGCATCCATCTGCTTATTTGCTACATATTTCTTAATTTACATATTATTTATGGTAACTACAGGCTTTTGCCACCTTAAATTGTTACAATAGGGTTGCCATACACTAAAGTGATGATTCCAATATTTTTTCTCCCCTAAAGGTAACATTAGCTGAAAGAAAGGACACTTTCAAAGAGAACCTATATGTATTGTTTCCTTCGTTTATTCCTCTAGTCAGCAACTGTGTAGAGAAACCTGCTGTGTTGTAGAAAAATTGCTCAACATCGTCAATACAACAGTGACCAAGTTAGAGAGGATCAACATGAGTTTACAGTCTTGTGATAGAGATTATTAAACACATAATTATTCCGTGTTGCTCTGTGATACTAAATTTGGTAGATAAGGAATATTTTTAGTAGAGAAAGTGACGTCAAGGTCAAGACCAAAAGAATGAGTGGAATTTTGCAGGAAAAAAGCACAAGTGGAGTGGTAGAGTGACCTTTATTTTGATAGCAGAAATTTATTAATATGCCACGTGTCAAACTTAGTCTCTGAGGATGCAGCAATGGACCAACCATACCAGATTCTTGTTCTTATGGGTTTGGGGGAAATGAAGAAAATCAACTTAAAAGCCTAAAAATGAACCATTTTAGGTGGCAATGGTGCTATGAGAACTAAAACTGGGTTGTAGTGCACATTATGTTTGTCTCCCAGCATCTATTTGCTCTGATGTTTGGGGATTTACTCTTTCCCCATATAGCTCATATACTTCTGGGCAAGCTGATATGTACCCTAGTATTAGGTCTGAACACAATTGTTCTGAAAGTAATTCCATTTCTTTATAAGCAATTGGTTGAGCAATTAGAACCTAATTAAAGCAGTTTTTTAATTTACCTGACCTTAGATGTTGGTTCAGGATGGTATATAAACAATTGTAGCCAATTAAACATGAGAGGAAGATTGTGCTGAATCTCTGGAGAAGAAGTTGTTCCACTGTTAAGAGAAAGGGAAAAAAAATGGCCTCTGTGTTAACCAATTACATAAGCCAGTGACCACACTTGAATAGATCAATATAACTACAAATTTCTCTTACTCATATGAGAGCACTGTAAATAAAGCCAGAGAGGGGTGCCTGGGTGTCACAATCAATTAAGTGTCTGACTCTTGGTTTCAGCTTAGGTCATGATCTCAGGGTCGGGGGGAACGAGCCCAGTGTTGGGCTCCATGCTCAGTGGGGAGTCTGCTTGAGATTCTCTCTGTTCCTCTGCCCCTTCCCTCTGTGCTCTCTCTTTCTCTCAAATAAATAAATAAATTGGAAACAAACAAACAAACAAAAAAACCCAGAGAAATATTTGATGTATTAGAAAAGAAGTGAAAAGGAGAACAGGGGAGAGTGTAGATTTGGCTTTAGCCTGGCTGGCCAAGAACTGACTGTCTGAAGAGGTGATAAGACATCAGCCACGCTATGCCCTGACAGTCCACTCTTCCAGGAAGCATAAAGAACAATTTGATAGTCACAAGGTTCAATTAAGAATAAGGAGGTTTTACACTAAAAATGAGTGGTTCTGATGATATGAGGCTTGTGAGTCATGTGGAAAGGTTTAAGATTCATTCTAAGAGCCAGTAAAGCATTTGAAGTTTGGGGATGACAAATTAAGTGTTTTTTCTTTTATGTTAATTTAATGTTGTTAGTGACTATTAAAATGTGTTACATTTTTTGAAGAAGTTTTTTGTTTGTTTGTTTGTTTTTTTTCTGAGAGTAACTAAGTGACAGGAAAGCAGACAATAGAGGCCATGGGGTAGCCAGAGAAGCTGTGAGGTATATTATAAAAGAATTAAAATTACAATTCTGCCAAGTAGATCTTGCTGGAATCCCTTTGCCACCCTCAGCTTTAGCTTGAACATTTGTAAACTGGAAATAATATGTGTAGGTTTGTTCTAAAACATGAAAAAATACATGAAATTATTTTTTTAAACTCTGAAATTATGCTGTCCACCTGGTAGTCACTAACCATATGTGGCTATACAAGTTTAAATTCAATTTAAATAACTTTAAAATTAAGTTCCCTCATCACACTAACCACATAGTTAGTACTAATAGTCACATGTGGCTAATGGCTACTATATTGGCAGAAAGGACATAGAATATTTCTATCATCACAGATAGTTTCATTGGGCAACATTTCCGTAGAATGCAATACCAAGTATACATTTCTTTTCTACTTGTCTTCATGGTCATAGAATAAGAGATTCTAGTTAATAAATGAATGCTTTTAGGTAGAAAAAAACTAGCCATAGGATAGAAAAGGAAAAGGGGTACAAAATCTATCTTCATACGAAAATATCTTCTTTTTTAAAGATATATTTATTTACTTGAAAGTGAGAGAGTGCAGGCTTGTGCATGCACGCGCACGTGTGTGCGTGCGCACACACACATGCATGAGTTGGGGGACAGGTAGAGGTAGAGACTCTTCAAACAGACTCCCCATGGAGTGTGGCGCCCTGGCTCAGTCTCATAAACAATGAGATCATGACCTGAGCTGAAAACAAGTCAGATACTTAACTGACTGAGCCACCCAGATGCCCCATAAGAAAATATCTTATTGGTAAATTATACACTATTTATACAGTGCTGTGTGTTAATTTTCTCAAGAATATCAATTATTTATCTTGAGACTCCATGAAAAAATTAATCATATTTACAGCCTCATAAAATGCAATCAGGAGTAATCATTTTGTAGTCACTTCGTAAAAGTCAAAACCATATTGTATTTTAGAAGATGCTCCAAAGACTATGGCATATATTTTTAAATTTTTAATGTGTAACATACACAATACTGAAGCGCAAAAATCTCAAGTTTACAGTTTGATGAATTTTTAACTTATGTACACACCCGTGTAACTACATTTCCAGTCCTCAGAAGTCTTCCTTGTGGTCCTCCCTCTCAATAAATCCCTCTCCACAAAGACCACTCTTCTGACTTCAATCACTAAGAAATTAGTTTCTTTCATTTCTTGACTTCACGTAAGTGGCACTGTATATTCTGCACTTTCTTTTGGCTTCTTTCATTAAATATTATTATGTCTGTGACATGAAGCCATGTTCTTGAAACTAACAATATCTCTTTCCAAAAATAAAATAAAGTTTGATACTAAGTTCTCCTATTCCAGAGAAGTGAGGTCACCACTCAGAGAGATTAAGTGTAGTTGCCCAGTTGGTTTTGATGTTTAGCAAAATGTCTTCCCACAGTTCTACTGTCTATTAGCTATAAATATTGTTAAGAACTTCCTTAAGGGAAAAGATGTACTTTCCTTTATTTTCCCCTTTAAGTGCAGAAGCTTTCCAAACATCGTTGTTCTTATGTTTTGAAAACTGCACTGAAAGCTTATTCTCCCAGGTGGCTGCCATCTTTTCTGAATATGGTGATTCCCTGTAATTTCAAGCCTTCTGTGAATTTCCAGTTCCCCGAAGTGGAGGGTTTCTCTTCATATCAGTATCACTTGTGCATGGTAATTACGGCAAAGGACAAGAGAGGTCTATAAATCTAGATGTTTCAGATCCTCTTGCCTTTTATGTAAAAGTAGTTGTGAATAACACTGTTTTTCTAATCCCTAGATTTACAGTCCTATTTAAAGATTTAACAATCACATAATTGTCCTTGTAAATATCCAACTACCTAAACATTGGATCGGGATATGTTTGAGCTTTAAACAATTTCCTGTGTAGAGCTGTGTACACAAATAAAGGCACTACTTTTTAATATGTGCCAAGTACCATGATACCCTTTATATAATCATCATTTTGTATAAAACTCTTGCCATCCCTCTTGCACATCTATGAGATTTTAAGGTAGAATTATTTCCGCCATCTACAGATGGAGAAACAAAACTCAGAGAATTTAAATAATCTCCCTGGGGAAATCAACAAAAAAGCCTAGCTTCAAACTCTATCTGACACCAAGCAATGATTGCAAATATGTTTTTTCTTTTGTATTTTACTAAGAGTATAGAGATTATATGGATTTGAAAGCATACTATAGATGTTGTGCATCTTTATATCTGGGTTTATACATAAAACCAGTTCCTCTGAAACTAGAATCAAATTTAGAGAAGAGAGAACTGATCTAATTGTAAAAAGCTAAAGACTAACGCTGGTAAAATTAAAATGATCTTAGAAATAATGTAACCAAAACAGATAAAAAATAGAAAATCTGAAATGTTGTAAATCCCAAGTGATGTTTATGCAGTTTTATAATTTGTCAACTATTTATATAATTATAAAATATGAAATTGTATTCTATCAAGCTATGTAGTAATGGAGACTTCTTAGTTTCCTTTTTATAACCGTAGAAAAAACAATTTCCCTTATAACAGCACAAAGAAATGACAAAGCATGGACATGAGGGCTTTTTATCAATTCAATCAATGTTGTTCTGTTGCATATTGGAGGGTAAAATTTAAGATTAACATAGGTTGGTATTATTGCTATTATCATATCAGCCAGATACATTCTAATCCAAAGGTGGGAAAATGGGTTAACTTGGGGTGGCAAAGTCAAAATAATTAATGTGGAATATGCAAAACTGGATGCTGCCAATAATTTGACAAAATTTAGACCTCTATTTCTGGGAAAAAATACTTTAAAAGTATTTTTAAAGATAAAGGCATAATGGGTTTTCTTTTATCATGTCAGCTTCCCAGCAAATTTAAGAGTTTTTAAATGAACAATGTTGTACATGGTAACTATAAACATATGAGATAACAATTGAGCCATTGTCTTGGTCTCTAGGATTCACTTTTAAAGCAATCCTTGAGATCAAAATATAGAAGCGGTTACATTTCAGTATTTAATACAGATATTTTTCCTCTGTTTCTGAACTTTTAGCTGTTCTCTAAAGTTCTGCTTCTTTAATTAGCTTTTTTTGGATAGATGAGGTCTCAAGAAACAATGAGGTTCTGATTGATTCATAGACTGATTTAAAAGTGTGCTGTTGGGGCACCTGAGTGGCTAAGTGGGTTAATCCTCTGCCTTCAGCTCAGGTCATGATCCCAGGGTCCTGGGATCGAGCCCCACATCTCTGATCAGCAGGGAGCCTGCTTCCCCCTCTCTCTCTGCCTGCCTCTCTGCCTACTTGTGATCTCCCTCTCTCTGTCAAATAAATAAAAAAATAAAATCTTAAAAAAAATAAATAAATAAAAGTGTGCTGTTGAAGGCACCTGGGTGGCTCAGTCAGTTAAGCAACCTGACTCTGGGTCTCAGCTCAGGTCATGACCCCAGGGTTCTCAGATAGAACCTGAGCTCTGTGCTCAGTATGGAGTTTGTTTGTCCTTTTCCCTCTGCTCTGCCTACCACGCCCCCACAATAAATAAATAAAATCTTTAAAAAAATAAAAAGAAAAATGTACTATCTAATGTGGTAGTGAAATCTGTAAAAACAGGAGAGTTGTTAATGAAGATTATCTTCCTTGCAAAATACTCACTTTCTATAATCTCAGAGTACTGAATCAGTGAATCTGGTATGGAAATATGTTTTGAATAATCTAAGTAGTTGCCCATGATGTTTACATAGTAATTAAACTTTTTAGACAAATTCAGCAAATAATGAATGAAAAGAGGAGAAAAAGAGGAGAAAAAAAGGCCAGAAGATTGTTGTAAGAAATCAGCTTTAGATATCTGCCCTGATAAATGACTGGATTTCCACTTGTAGGATTTGTTTGGCTGCCTTGTTTGACTGTGGAAAGGATTTTTGTTTCTGAGATTTATAAAGGCTGATTTTCACAAAAGACAATTCTTGTGACTTAATTGATTTCTCACAGGGAGTGTGTTCCAGCTAAGGAGGCCAGAGTGTATTTTCCATTGGATCAAGCTCCAAAGCAGACATTTATGGGGGGAATTCTTCCATTCTACACTCAGCTGCTAGGCTAGTTGGTTGGAGTTTGCTGCCAGTGAGTGAAAGGTCATGAGTTCAATACTTGAACAGATCACTTTGCTTCACACAGAGAAAGCTCTGTAACAGACATGGATTACAGCCTTATTCCTGCCAGTGCCAGCTGAGCTCCAAATGTGAGGTTATTCTCACAAGAGGGACCAGATTCTCTAAAGACCTGATAGGTCCCCCAATGAACAACACATAAATTCTTTTCCAGTTTTCCCAGCACCATTTATTGAAGAGACTGTCTTTTTTTTCCATTGTATATTTTTTCCTGTTTTGTCGAAGATTAACTGACCATAGAGTTGAGGGTCCATATCTGGGCTCTCTACTCTCTCCACTGGTCTATGCTGGGTGAAATAAGTCAAGGAGAGAGTCAATTATCATATGGTTTCACTTATTTGTGGAGCATAACAAATAGCATGGAGGACATGGGGAGTTAGGGGAAGGGAGTTGGGGGAAATTGGAAGGGGAGGTGAACAATGAGAGACTATGGACTCTGAAAAACAATCTGAAGGGTTTGAAGAGGTAAGGGGGATGGGAGGTTGGGGGAACCAGGTGGTGGGTATTAGAGAGGGCACAGATTGCATGGAGCACTGGGTGTGGTACAAAAACAATGAATACTGTTATGCTGAAAATAAATTTAAAAAATGATTAAAAAAATTCTTTTCCATATCAAATAATTTCTGCTAAAATGTAAAGACAAGCAATCACAAAGAAAATGACTTGGTCTTTTTTAGTGTTTCCTGAAAAAAAAATTGTTAATGAAAATTAACCTTAAAAAAAGTAGTGTACAAAATTTTAACTAGAAAAAAAGTAGTGTACAAAATTTAACTAGAATCTACTGCTCTCATGGATGAATCATGATTAGTCTAAACCCACTATATCTCACTTTAAGGAGTGAGAGAGCACACACATATGCAATCAGTGGGGGTGGAGGAAGAGAGGGAAAGGGAGAGAGAGAATCCTAAGCAGTCTCCACACCAGGTGCGGAGCCCATGACCCTGAGATCATGACCTGAGCTGAAATCAAGAGTCAGAGGCTCACCTAACTGAGCCACCCAGGTACCCCTAGAATGCATATTTTTAAAATTATCTTTTTTTATAAAGTGGACTAGATTTTTAGGGGTGAGAATAAATATTTCTGGCCTAAGACATTAAAGTGAGGATGTTTAACAAAGAATCAATCAATAGTTTTTGAAAAAATCTTTTGAAATTATATTCATATGTGGGAAGTTTCAGGAATTTGCCACTTATTTATGCATAAAACTTTAAATGGATTTATCCATTATCATCTTTGAAATTATTTCAGTTAAATCAGTATTTTTGCAGTTCTACATAACAGAATTCTGTTTTTAACTTCTTATTGTACATATTTAATGTACAAAATGAAAAGAAATGAATATTACTTCATATTGATCTTGACTTAACCACCACCTCTCCCACCAAGTGATTGGCAGCAAATCTTATTAGTTCTATCTCTCAACTATCTCTGGAACCAGAAATTTTGCTTCCACATATACTGCCAGTACTTTAAAGTCTAATCCTTCCCCTGAACTTCCTAATGTCCTCCTAATAGTCTACTTGCCTTTAATACGGTTATCTTTCCATAATGATCTTTCTAGAACACGGGTTTCACCATGTAATTTCCTACCACTCTATCCACTATAAGATAAACATGAGACACTCCCTGATCTGTGTCTGTCAATCTTGGCTTGGTCTCTATGACCTAGTTATATTGAATTAGTTGCAATTTCCCCAAAGGGCATACTTGCTAATGGTTCCATTCATTCACACACTTTCTGAAATTTGTTTGCCACCAACAGTCATCCTCATCCCATTTTCCCTTGCAAAGAAAAAAATAAAAAAGAACAACAACTGAATTTTTTGCTTCCTCCACATAACATTTATAGCATTCCCATACTTGGGATTGAGTGGGGGCACCAACCCCTCCACTGCTCTCATGGATGAATCATGATTAGTCTAAACCCACTATGGTGTTTTTCTCTTCTCCTAGCCTTTCCTCTTGCCAGAGATCACTTTTAGTATAAGCATGTGAGCCAAGGTTTCCAGTAAAGTTCTTCTCACTTTTAAAGCCAGAACAAGACCAGATTTTCTCCTTGTTCCTATTATTGGTAGATATTTTGGGAGGATGGGATACTCTAAACACTTCTGGGGAAAGAATTCAAGGACAAAAGATAACTCTGAGAATAACAGAAAGAGAAAAGAAACTTGATTCCTTAATGATGTCCACAAACCACTGAATTAACTCTGGAGGTTATCTATCTCCAATCTTGCTTTAAGAGATGGCAATTTTCAGATTATTTGAGTGAATTCTAAATGGGTCTTCCATTCTTTACTATTAAAAACATCCTAATTGATACAAATTCCCATAGCTCATAAGAGGCATATCTTTGCTAACACATAGCTCACCTTTGCTAATATTCACTTCTTCTTTGGAGACTTTCCTAAATTCCCACCCCCTTAGAATACACTTTTTTTTTGGTGCCATTTTAGTTTATTCATATAGTTTCTACATGTGCTTATCAGGCAGCATTACAATATTTTGCTTGACAAATTCAAGACATCTCTTTGTGTGCTTTGCACATACTATGTTCTTACCACCTGCATAGGAACAAAGCATGAGAAAATGGGTAAATGTATCAATTAATAAATTTATTTAGGTTAATATAGTTCTAGGACAGACCTTCATATAAACTACAAGAAAATTATTCTTATAGGTGAAATAAATGATGATTCTATGTGTTTTAAAGTTGTATTTAACCATAAACACCAAAGCCACAGGGGGAAAAATCACATTTTAAGACAGTATTAATAATACTACATAATTTTGAAATTTCTTATAGTATCTTCCACTAATTAAAAAAAAAACTTTGCCCTTCAAAGCTCTTCATATACATAATACATTTTATTTCCATAATACCTTCAAAAGTAGGGAAGAGCAGGGGCTTCTGGGTGGCTCAGTCAACTGAGTGTCTGACTCTTGATTTCAGCTAGGGTCATGATTTCAGGGTTGTGAGATTGAGCCTTGCATTGGGCTTACACTCAGAGCAGAGTCTGCTTGTCCTTCCCTCTCACCCCACTTTCACATGTGCTCTCTTTCAAGTAAAAAATAAATAAATAAATAAATCTTAAAAAAAAATTGGGGGAGCAGTGTTTTCATATACATTGTTCAAGTAAGATTCCCCTTGTTATGGAGAGGATAATTCATTTACCCAACGTATTAATCACCCTAGAACCTCTTTTCCCCAAGCATCTGAGGTTTATACCCTTTGTTCTTGCCTGTTCTCTTCCTATCTCACTTTATCTGGGTACAATGCTGCATTGATAGGATGGCACCAATGGATGAGACTCACAGCTCCACTGGAGCTGCTCAAATTGTGGTCCCTAGACTCCTGTATCACAATCACCTGACATTGCTATTAAAGATACTAGTTCCTGTGCCTCATCCTAACCTTCTTAGTCACACTGATTAGGTTTGTTTAGAGCTGAAGAAACTGATTTTTAAAGTGTGTTAAGTGATGGAGACCTAAGTTTTAGAACCATGATTCCATGACTTCATTCATACATGCTTTAACTTTTTCACAGTTGCTATCACTCTGATCATTACTTATTTTCTCAGGCCATGACTGTTGTTAGAGGAAGGCTCACACGTGTTCCTTCTGCTGCCTGTCCATCAAGACACGCCTTTTTCAATGGGAGGTGTTCTGTGCAGTACTGGTTCAGCAGACAATATAAATACGAGTGCTCTGGGAGGTTAAATTCACCAATCTACATTAAAATATGTAGGGCAAGGTTGCTCTTTCACTGCTTACTTTTTGTTTTGGCAGATGCTGTGATGGTTGCTGTATACCCACATACGGGTGTTATATTATGAGGATTTAGTTTATGGAATTAAATTCTCCTTACTTGACAAAAGAGAAAACTTTCTTTACCATGTTGTGCTTAAACCTATTCACCTGGTGCACAGTGAGTATTCAGTTGTATTCATTTTTTATACTTTCATAAAAAATTACCAGACACTTAGCAACTGAAAACAACACAAATATATTTTTTTCACAGTTTCCATGGGCCAAGAGTCCAGTATAGCTTAACTGGGTCCCCTGCTCAGAACCTCACAAGGTATGTAATCAAGCTGTCAGCAGAGATTGCTCTCAGCTAATAAAGACTATCTTCAAGTTCCTGCTGCACAGGCCCCTTCACAACATGGCAGCTTACTTTTGCGAGACCAAAAAGAGTATTTTTATGACCTCTAAACCCTCTTTAAAAGGGCACACTTGGTTACCTCAAGCTCTCCTAGGAAATCTCACTTTTGATTAACTTAAAGTTAACTGATGAGGGCCTTTGATTACATTTGCAAACCCCTTCACCTTTACCATAATCTAATCTAATGCAATGTAATCAGGAGTGAAATCCATCATGTTGATAGGCTCCACTTGTACTCAAGGATTGGGGATTACGAAAGGCATGTACACCAGGTGGCAGGAAATCTTGGAGGCCATTTTAGAATCCTAGTTACCACAGCAATAAATATTTGTTCATTTTGATTATTTTTCTGCATTGGCTATTATTTTTTATTAAAATACATGTAAATGTAAAAAAGGTGAAAGAAGACAAAAGCATATGTAATGAAATATGTTTGTCATCAGTGGCTTTGGTCTCCTTCCCTGTTTGTAGGCAACAATATTTTAAAAGATTTTTATACAAGCTTCCATATTAATCTATGCATCTATGTGCTAAAAACACATTTTCACATTGCTTTATCACTAGTCTCCAAGATATACCTTTAACAACAAATGTGTATGTACCACCTATTTGTATGTGTATATATATTCTTATATATATTTGTAGTATTTTTCCATTGCACAGGTATATGATAAATTATTCTAGTCCTGTGATGATAGAAATATATATTATTTTTTATTATATTTTTATCCCTAGGGGTACAGGTCTGTGAATCGCAAGGTTTACACACTTCACAGCACTCACCATAGCACATACCCTCCCCAATGTCCATAACCCCACCCCCCTCTCCCAACCTCTCTCCCCCCAGCAACCCTCAGTTTGTTTTATGAGATTAAGAGTCACTTATGGTTTGTCTCCCTCCCAATCCCATCTTGTTTCATTTCTTCTTCTTCTACCCCCTTAACCCCCCATGTTGCATCTCCACTTCCTCATATCAAGGAGATCGTATGATAGTTGTCTTTCTCCGATTGACTTATTTCGCTAAACATGATATCCTCTAGTTTCATCCACATCGTCGCAAATGGTAAGATTTCATTTCTTTCGATGGCTGCATAGTATTCCATTGTGTATATATACCACATCTTCTTTATCCATTCATCTGTTGATGGACATCTAGGTTCTTTCCATAGTTTGGCTATTGTAGACATTGCTGCTATAAACATTCGGGTGCATGTGCCCCTTTGGATCACTCATACTCTGTGTTCATATTTTATTCGATAAATTCTCAGAAGTAGAATTCAAATAGCAAGTGCTTTTAATATTCTGATAAGCATTGCCAATTTTTTCCAAAACATGTTGTATGATGTTCCACTCACAGTTTCCTTATATTTTTGCCAATACTTCATTAAAACCTTTTTAGCTTTCTCAATCTGGTAGGTGAACAATGACACGTCATTACTGCTTTAATTTGTAAAAACACAGTTGAAAAGCACTTCAATACATTTAAAAGTCATTGTATTTCTTTTTTGATAAACTGCCTGTTTATGCCCTTTACTAACTTGAATTCTGTGGCATTTCTTGCCCCCCTGGCAGAAAGTTGAATACTTAAGGAAGAGGACTTACTACAGTCTGAGAAGCAGAAATTACACTTTTCTGGAGCATCACTGGGAAACTATGTGCTTAGGGCTTCCAACCCATGGCCTGCCTGTTTTTTTCATTCCTTCCTACTTCACTCAGACACAATGGTAGGTCATTTTCTACACAAGGTATTTTAGGTAGGTATCTTTAAAAATGCTTAAGCTGAAATAAATAATAGGTCCAGACTGAGAAGCTCTTCCTTTGAACTCCAGCTGTGATATTTACTAACCACAGATCCTTGTATAAAACATTTAACCTAGCTGAAGCTCAGTGTTTGTGAAGCTTACATGATATAAAATATGTGAGAATGAAATAAGTTAAATAAATTATTTAATGAACTAATTCTTCACTTTTTGTTCCAGGTTTATTATATGACACCAGCATGTTCTGAAAACTCTAATTAATTTTAATCTAAAAATGCAACACATCAGGTAGCATAAATAAGCATACAAAATGTCAGTCTCTTTTCTTACTTACCCAAAGGCAAAACACAAGCGCTACCACAAAAGAATGAATGTCTTGGGAGTTTGAGGCCCACAATGCTATTACAGTGCAAGATTTTCAAGAATTTGTTTTCTTAAACTATTCAAAACACTCCATCTGGGTTTAAAAATGCTTATTCTGAAAGGTTTCAAAATAACTAAGTACTTTTTTAAAATATAAAGAAAAACAACCTTCTGGTCTACAAGATAATGACAAATAAAGGTAGGTATTAAAATGAGAGATGACACCTGAAGAAATGGTCCAATGGACAAAAGCAAAGGAAACGGTACCTTTGAAAATCTTGAGAAAAAGAGGATAAAATTATTGTCATTTACTCTCATGTTGTTACTAAGGGCTAAAGTAAGACAGGTAGTACCTTGAAACCTTCCTAAAATGTCCTTTCTGTAAAATACTTGATCTAAATGTATAAATTGTTATGAGCAAATCACAATTGAAAAAAAATTCTATGTTGGGCACCTGGGTGGCTCAGTGGGTTAAGCCTCTGCCTTCAGCTCGGGTCATGATCCCAAGGTCCTGTTTTTGAGGCCCGCATCAGGCTCTGCTCAGCACAGAGCCTGCTTTCCCCCCCTCTCTCTGTATGCTTCTCTGCTTACTTGTGATCTCTCTCTCTGTCAAATAAATAAATAAAATCTTTTTAAAAAATTCGATGTTAATTTGGAAGGAAATCCTTAGCAATTAAGGCTTTACATTGGAAGACTATAAAGGATCATAAATATAATAGCCAGCCTGGCTTCCTGCCCCTCCAGCACACTGGCCTTCATATCTGGGGGCACTTGAATTCCACCTGCAGATTCAGCTCCACTTCAGGCCATTCCAAGCTGGAAAAACAAATGAGAGCAGATTCATGTCTCAGAATTAAGGCAGGCTTTCTGCTGGTCCCTTCCAAAGGAGTGAGAAAATGTGCACTGAGTCATATATGGGGGTTCAGTTGGGGGCAGAGGCCTTGTGAAAGGTTAATTCCCACTAGTCCTAGATTGGAGCTTCTCAGTGATGTCAATGAGCTACTTGTGAGCTTAACTCTTCCCTCATACCTTGCTTTGCTCTTTCGGTCCAGGAAATGAGGAGAGGCTGCCGTAACGCTTACTAAAATTTAGGTTAGAAGTAGAGGTGACGTTTGAAACATCCCACTCAAGAATAAAAACAGAATGTGGGATGCTCACACATACCTTATTAAAACACATTCAGGAAATACACAGACCTTAAGAACTCCACGGGATGTGTACCTTAGTCATGATTGCTCTTTCATCTGTTTCTCTTGCAGTAAGACTCCACAATGGAAGGGGCTTGTATATATACTTAAAAGTAGCATAGACTTTCGAGGAATGGCAGAGCAAAGGAAAGCTGAGGAGAATTTCTATTTTGCCCAGGGTACCCTGCCAGAAAATGACCTCCTTAAAGACAGAAGGTGAGCCAGTCTCATGCATATCTGTACTTTCAATGAATACATGAATAAGGAAAGATGTCAACTTTATATAAGAGTGTCTGAAACCTGATGTCAGGGATAAAAGGACAGATAAGGTTAGTTGTCTGGAAAATTAACCTAAAAGATACTTAGCAGAAAGGGCTTTAGAATCTATGACATTTTCCCCCTCCACTTTACAGTTCATATTTCAAATCCCTACCTTATATCTTTATACTTAAAGCTCTTAGTTGCTTTCATGCCTGATATCCTAGTCCCTTTGAGTCTTCCACCCACAGTTTTCCAAAACATCAGATTAAATTAGATGTGTAAGCCCATTCATTGACTATTTGTGTGTATTAAGCAAGTTGCTTACTTGTCTGAGCCTCAGTATCCTCATCTATACAATGGTAATAATCACACCAACTTCACTGATTTTTAATAATTTCAGAAGGCCTTGCACATCGTAAGAGAAATTACTATTCTTATTTTCAATTAGTCATGGGAGCATTTTGTCTGGGCCTCTGAAACTGCTTGCTCAAGCCTTCCACCATCTGACACTTCTCTCACTTTTGTCCCATCCTCCAAGACCCTGCCTATCACTGAGGTGTGGTCCCTCTGACAGAAGATGCTTTCTTATTGCAGTTCCTTGCACTTGCTGCTGTTGAAACCTGTCCTGACCACCTGTGGCCATCATCAGCTCCCAAGGGATTTCTTAGTATCCAGCACCTGGCCACTTCCAGTCTGGCTAGCTCACTGACTCAAGGTTTCATCACTGGCTTTACTCAATGAACACATTATTGAATTTAGCTAAAACCAGTGATAAATCTAACACATATTTGAGTGAAACTGAACACAGGTGCTCTATGTAAAATTTCTTCACTTCAGCCACTCTCTTATTTTAGATAACTTATTAACACACTTTCAAGTTTCCACAATGCAAAGTTGGAAATTGCTCAAGAAATTGTCATGGCTTAACACTGCAAAAGAATTTAAAAGAAGTTTACCATTTTGATTACTATGTCTAGCATATTCTCATATTCTTGCTTTTAAATTTAATTTGGATCTTATGCTGAGTTGTGCCATAGAACTGGACTTAATTCCTTGGCAGACTCTCAAAAAATTTGAAAGCCCTATTACAGACATCGTGTTTTCCAAGCTCCAAAGCACACACCCACATACACTGCAAGAAAAAGCTATTTAAAATGTTATTTTATTCTACTCTTTAGCAGTTTTGTTATTTAATGGACTGTAATGCTGTTATTATTAATGTAGGGAATACAACTGACTTTTTTCTCATCAGCCAAGAAAAACAAAAATACTATTACAACCAACTTCATGTACCTAAGTCTTGGGTTTTCCTATCTCAGAAAGAAATTATTTGTATTTACTGCTAAAAGCTGTCCTTCCCAAGCCTCTAATTTGGAAAGTCTGAGCTTTTGAGGCTGCAATGTTGGATAAGGCCTGCAGCGGTTTGAGGCCATTTAATCTCAGAAAGAGAAGAGACTAAACTGAACCCTGGTGGTTACTGAGATGGGTGTGCTTTAATTCAGCCACTTTTAAAAAAGAGTGTGGGCCCTGGAAGGTGCTTAAAAGGGACCTGAACAGGTGGTCTCTGAGGGCTTTAGATTTGCAATTTCAGCTATTGATTCTTTACGCCAACCCTGTGGTCAGTGAAAAGGAACACTATAAGGGAATCTCTAAGTAACATAAAAATGATCGATTAATAGAAGGCCATAAAGAAAAATGGTGGTGATAGTGAACAGCAAAGACTGAAAACCAGACATTTTCTTCATTGTTTTACCTAGGTCAAACTAAGTTTTTTATATACTAACAAAGAGAGAATGAAAAGATTGCAATCATGAGCTGGTATTGGCCTTAGGAAGTAAGGTCACAAGTTTTCCTTATCTGTAAGAAATACTCACTGCTATAACTTGGCGTATGAACTCATGAGTTTCATGGATCCATGTGTTCCATCTATACCCTTATTGACAGGTCCAGGAGTCTCAAGGGATTATCCTAGAATGCATTTTTCTGCCTCAGTCTGAAGCAAGACTCAGCAAAAGCCTTCTGACTGAAGTCACTCTATAGTGAGTACTTGTGAGCATAGAACACTTGCACCTGGCAGGAAACATAAAGGACAAGTCAGATGTCAGCCATTTTGAGTCAACCAATTCAATTCAGTGTTGGTTTTATACATTCCAGATTACAGAGTCAGAGGCAAATGTGTCTGACCTGGCTATAGAGCCTTGCTGAACTGCTTCTCTCTGGCACCCCTTCCAGATGGATATAGAACACAACGGCACATCTTGGGGTCTGTATGGAAATTTTGTGGAAAACACAAAACTATACCACTTCTCCCTCCGTGTGGATGCAATTTCATGGTAAAGTTCTAGGGCTTGGTAAGTGACAGGCAGGCTGAATTTCAGCTACCACTTTCCCCTTTGGGTTGGGTGATCTTGTATAGGAGATGACTGTACAATCCTGTGTGGAGCCCTGATTCCTTGTCTAGATTTCTAAAATTGACCTTCCTCAAATAGCAACCTATAAGTAATCAATAAACCTTTGTGATAACTTTTAAAATAATTGCCCTCACTTACCATAATTTCTCTGTTAAAGATGCCAAAATACATATATAAGCATTGGAGAATTATTTCAATAAAAATAAGAATCACTTGCAAATATTTCACAAGGCATATTCATCAACAAAAGATTTTATTATGGAAATTTGAAAATAAAAATAGAATTGAGTACTTGGAATCAACCTTAGGAATAGGAAAGCAAATTTTGATGGAAAAGAAAATATACATTCAAATGAAGCAGAATGTTGATTGTGGGGATCTGAAGGAGGAAAATTGAGACTGGGCAAAAAAAATGAAGGGAAAAAAGTAAACACTATGGTAAAAAAAATGCCTCATCTACTTTCTTGAAGATATCCTTGAACATAAACTAAGCTGTCTGAATATGGTCATGAATGTGATAGAATAGTTTTCATATCTCTGAAAGGATATAACCTTTTGGTAATATCAAAGTAATAGAACATTGTTGGAATTAGAAAATATTTAAGAGGCTGACATCAGTTGTGATAAAGAAGGGAAGACTAGGGAATTATCAATCCACTTCACTCACAAAAGGGCTTGTTATTCTGAGAGTGCTGAGTATTCATCTCCCTAGAGAACTTTAACAGAAATGCAGTATTTAATTAGAAGAAACACCTCTCTATTTAAAAGAAAGAATAATCATGAAAAAAATCAAAAGAAAAAAGACAAGAGTGGGTAAAATATTCAGAAGTTCATTATGTTTATTATCATTTACCTTTGGCTCTTTATGTACAATATAATTCACAAACAACCTAAAATATCAGTGGTTTGTAACATTTACTTCTTGCTCGCATTATGTGAGTGCCACAGGTTATCTGCAGCTCTGCTGGGTTCAGCTTAAGTTTGGCTTGACTTGGTCAGGCTTGGCTGTGTTTGTTGTTGTGTATGCTTTGCTGTGCTTGAATCTATGTGTTTCTTCTGGTACCTAGGCTGAAGGAGTAGCCTGTATCTTGGATATATTATAAGGAAGGATGACAGGAGCAAGAGGACAGGAGCATTCATTTAAAACTTCTGTTTGAACATGACATCCATAATATCTGTTCATAGTCCATTGGCCAAAGCAAGTTACATGGGAAAGTACAAAATGAATGAGACAGAGAAATGTAGTTCATGTATTAGTTTTTGATGGCTGCTGTAACAAATTACCACAGACTAGGTGGTTTAAAACAAAAATCCATTCTCTCAAAATTCTGGATGCCAAAAACCTGAAATCAGTGTCACTGGGCTAAAACAAAAATGCAGATTGGGTGGCACTCCCCTTGAGAGGCTCTGGGGGAAAATCTGTTCCTTGCATCTTCCAGTTTTTGATGGCTTCCAGCATTTCTTGACTTGTGGCCATATAACTCTAATCTTTGCCTCAATCTTCACATTGACTCCTAATGCATGCATTTAATGCGTGCATTAAATTTCTCTCTGCCTCCCTCTTATAAGGATATGTGACATGTATGGCCCATACAGATAATCCAGGACAGTCTCCCCATCTCAAGATCATTAATTTGATCACACTGTCAAAGATCATGTTTTCCCCCAAATAATATAACATTAAAGGTCCCAGATAATAGGAGGTGGTATCTTTGAGAAACATTCAAACTACTACAATTTATCTATAGAGAAGCACAGCAAAAAAGGAGGAAATGAATAACACTAAGCAAAATAAACAATCTACATGTAGACCATATGTTAAGAAAAATTGTTTGCTTTAAGAATGAGTGAATACTGGGGCGCCTGGGTGGCTCAGTGGGTTAAGCCTCTGCCTTCGGCTCAGGTCATGATCTCAGGGTCCTGGAATCGAGCCCCGCATTGGGCTCTCTGCTCAGCAGGGAGCCTGCTTCCCCCCTCTCTCTGTGCCTGCCTCTCTGCCTACCTGTGATCTCTCTCTCTCTGCCAAATAAATCTTTAAAAAAAAAAAAAAGAATGAGTGAATACTGATATAGACAATCATTTTATAGTGCTGTATCTTTAACTTTGAAAACCTTTCACACAATGCAGAGCTACGTAGTTTCCTGGTTTAGGAAAAACTTGCTTAGAGGCAATGGACATTGGTCCTCTGGTGTAATTTTCAGTTCGCTAATTAGGGGATCTTTAGATTAATTTTCTAATTCTAATATAATTTAATATAATTATACTTACTAGTATTCAAAGCCATAAATTTTTAAAGACTGTGCAGTTTCTTATATTGTGTTTTGAAAAATCAAATCATTTGTCTCCTTAACAGAAAGCGCTAATGAGTGTTGGATGGTGTCAGAGGTGAGACTGCTCAGTGAGGTCTGGAAAAATGACTGAAGGCTTCAGGAGTCATTTTGTGAATAGAGCTCCAAAGGTTTCAGGTTTGGAAATAGATTAACAAAAAGTTTAAAATAACTTTTATGGGAGAGCTTTTATCTACATGTAGTAGTGTTTCATCTACCTTTTTATCTTACTCAACATCTAAGATTATGAAGGTCAGTTATTACCATCTTCCTTTTACGAATGAGGAAAATAAAATAAAGCAAGATAAAATTACTTTCCTAACATATTGGAAAATGTATGGTGTAGTCAGTCTTAGCAGACAAGTAGTTATTAAGGAATCTGCATGCTCAATATAAGGAAAATAAAATGGAAGGCAGGAAAGAATGTCTCAGCGTACTTACATAGACAGAAATTTTAGAACTACAGAGGTTAGCAAATGAAAGACAAGGGTGTATTTCACACACTGGGTGGTACATACAACTGATGAATCACTCAATTCTACCCCTGAAACTAGTAATACAGTATATATTAACTACATTAAATTTAAACAAAAAAAATTTTTAAAAATAGAAAATAAATTTTGCTTAAGGATTAACTTAAAATTTCTAAGGCATTAAAAATCCACCGAGTAAACTTGGAAATTATTTAGAATATCTATAGAAAACTATATGAAAAGACATTGTCTTGGTTGGTTTGAACTGTTAGCTAATGTACTTTAGTTTTCCTTTAGCTTTGCAATTTTTTATTTTTTTTTTTGAAGATTTTATTTATTTATTTGACAGGCAGAGATTACAAGTAAGCAGAGAGGAAGGCAGAGAGAGAGAGGAGGAAGCAGGCTCCCTGCTGAGCAGAAAGCCCAATGTGGGACTCAATCCCAGGACCCTGGGATCACGACCTGAGCCGAAGGCAGAGGCTTTAACCCACTGAGCCACTCAGGTGCCCCAAGATTTGCAATTTTCTTACTGAAAAAAAAAAAAAAAAATACAACTGTCAAAAGATTAATGTTGTTAGCATAATACATACCAACATTTTCTGTATTGGTTCTTACAGTGGAGATGGATTATAGTATTTCTGGAGCCCATGTTTCTACCTTAGTATGTAATTCCCAAGAGGTTGAAAAAGGATGTTGTTGCTTGGCAATCATGCTCCACACAACTTATAAATCTGCATATCACCCTTTCTGTTTTTATGTGAACTCAATAGAAAAATACATACATACATACAACTTGTTCCATTTCACCCCCCAATCCCTGAACTACAGAAAATAACAAGTGTTATATGTAACACTTGTGGAAAGCTCATGTATGTAGTAAAGCAGAGAAACTACGAATTCAAGGGAGAGATCAACCATGACCTAATAATTCTGGATCTTTTTGCAGGTAGTAGGGGTGACAGTGAAATTAAAATTTAAAAATGAAATTTTATAAAAATTAAGTTCAGTGGGTCCTTTTGATATAAAAATACTTTTCCCAAATTAACAGCTCTGTAAAACCATGAATTCCTCAAAGGCTGGAATATGACTTATTGTTATACATATTTCTATTGCCTAACAGAGTGGGATTAATGAATAAAATAAAATAAAACTTATTACTGTTTAAATTTTACAAAAATGAATTTCAATTCTAAATATGGAAATTCCCTTCGGGCACCTGGGTGGCTCAATGGGTTAAAGCTTCTGCCTTCGGCTCAGGTGATGATCCCAGGATCCTGGGATCGAGCCCCACATCGGACTCTCTGCTCAGCAGGAAGCCTGCTTCCCTTTCTCACTCTCTGCCTGCCTCTCTGGCTACTTGTGATCTCTCTCTGTGTCAAATAAATAAATAAAATCTTTAAAAAATATGGAAATTCCCTATGTTCAATTTATAATTAAACTGGAATATTAATCTTTCCAATTATTTGGGTTTAAGATGTCTAATATGACTTTCAAGATTAGTAAAATAGTATAAATGACTTTAAATATAGAATTTTAATAATGATCTTACTTTAATGATATTTCTATTAATGAAAACTGATCCTTTCTTATAATTCAAATGGAATTGAACTAATCAGTTTATTTCAATGTGGATTAAATTCAGCCAAACAAACAGTTTGACATATATTTCATTAAAGTTTATAGTTGCTATCTGAAAAGTGGCGTGGCATCATGGCGATAAGCTTTAAGCTCCATTTTGACAGTCTAAGTGAGGAAGCAGATAGAGATGGTGTTTTTAAACCATCAAAAAACTCCAAATATATCCATATCAGTTTTGCCTGGACTACCCAGATATTTATTATGCTATCTTAAATTTTGTTTTCCACATCTGTTCTTGGATAGTAAAACCCTAGAAGCATAGGTTTTTTTTTCCGAAACTATAAACTATAAAGTGGTTTTTGTATGTTAGATCCATCTCATTCTTCACCGTTTTTGGAAATAAAGCCAAGAAAAAACGTCTGCTATGGATATGATTTTAAAGTAAGTTCAAGTATTTCATATAAACTTAAGAATTTAGTGATGTCATATCTGCAACACCACTGATTTCTTAAAATGATTACTGATAAAATTAAAAGCCTTTTCATTCATAAATAAATAAATAAATAAAATTTTGGAATACCTAAAATGTCACACAGTATCTTACACATACGTATCATAAATTTATATCTATCTGTACATTCATTTATACAATATTTGTATATTGTATTTGTATTATATTAATATAATATGCATTATTATTTAGTGAATAGATTTTTTTTAAATAACTGAATTTTAGGTTGGGAATGACTTTTTTTAAAAGATTTTATTTATTTATTTGACAGAGAGAGAGAGAGTGAGAAAGGGAACACGAGGAGGAGGAGTGGGAGAGGGAGAAGCAGGCTTCCCACTGATTGGGGAGCCTGATGCGGGGTTTGATCCCAGGACCCTGGGATCATGATCTGAGCCAAAGGCAGACATTTAATGACTGAGCCACCCAGAGGCCCCTGGGGAGTGGTCTTAAAAATTAACTTTTGGGGCACCTGGGTTGCTCAGTTGGTTAAGTGTCTGACTTTTTTGATTTAGGCTCAGGTCATGATCTCAAGGTTGTGGGACGAGCCCTGCACTGGGTTCTGGGCTTAGTAGGGAATCTGCTCAACATTGTCTCCCTCTCCTTCTGCCCCATGTGCATTGCATCACCCCCATTTCTCTCTCTCTCTAAAATAAATAAATAAATAAATCTTAAAAATGTTAATTTCCATTTGGCAGAGAAATTCCCCGAAAGAGGTCACTTGATGACTGTTGAAGTTGGCAGGAACCTCACTTCTACCAAGGAGTTTAATGTTATTGTTGAATAACTGAACTGTTGTATTCATCAAATATTCTGTCCTCAAATATAGTGGTTTCTCAATAAATGTATAACGAATTAACAAATTCAAACTCACTTAATTCTTAACTTTCATCCATTAACCCTAGTTCTGCTCTTGTAACTACACAAAATCATCTCACCCTCTTCCATAATGTTGAAGGTAACTATTTTGGGTTTTGAAGTCTTTACCTTTCCCGTATAAACACACCAACAAATAACCTTTCCCAGGGCAAAATCTATTCCATAAAGGATATTTATTACAGTCTATTTCTATTTTTTTCAAATATAAGGCATACAGTGAAAGAGCTGATGTGCAAATGAAACAACAGAATATACTCTAGAGTTGTTTTTCTATTAATAAAAAAACAGTTTTATTTATTTTGTGAATCTCTTCAGACTGTTAAGATTTTCATAGTCTTGTGGTTCAAATTATTTCTGTTGTAGCTTTCTTGCTTTTGCTTGTATGTTTGGTTTTTTATCTTTTCTTTCATTATTTACTGTTAAGCTTAGTTTTACATATCCTGTACTTTAAAATGACAGAAATATATCATGCTACTACATTGCTTCCTACCATTACCTATGGCAGACACTGACAATTAATTATAGCCCCACCTCCCTTTTTTGCAAGGTCCAGATGCCAGCTCAGAATTTTCCTTCAGCTGGTTGGTGATGACTCAGGTACTCATTTGTCTTCACTTCTAATCTTGACTTCAGATGTACATTTAGATGTAGTACATTTAAACATGTTAGTTCATACCGCTGTGTTGAGATATTTTTGATGCATATTCTACCACATAACCTATAAGTTATCGTTCTTAACTCATTCTGAAAATTTGATGAGACTTCTTTTTCTTCCTAGGTTGTCTTAATCTGATACTGATCCATTCTTCTATTGTTTTTAGAATATGCATTTGGCAGACAATTATTTATATTTCTTTCTGTTTTTAAACAGAAAACAGACCTCATTTTGGGTCTACTAGTTGTTGGCCTTATTTGCAGCTCTTTCCTCCCAAACTTTTTTTTCTGGAAATTGCTTCCTTCCTATCCATGTGATTATAGAGGTAGAGATAGATTTACTACTTTTTATAAAGATGGAAAAGTTGGCATTAGTAAATGATCATTTCTTTCACTTTCCCTGTTAAGAATTTAGCCTATGTAAACTTATGGTCCTTAAATAGTTACAAGGATTCTAACTTTGATCTTAGGACAGTTAGCCTAATTTGTTGTTGTTGTTTTTAAAAATCTTTGAAGATTATTTACCTTAACTGAGGAGGTAAGAAACACATACACACACACACACGCACGCACACAGAGAAATCTCTGCAGTTGAGATAAATTTATTTGATCTTCTTGATATTCTAGTCATTTGAAAATAAAGTAATTTGGCTAAATATTAAATATAATTATGATGGATATGAGGTATTTATAGAGTTAAATATCCTGGACAGATGAATTTCAATTTTTTCTTGTAATGTACAACATGATTTTATAGTGACAGTACATTTAGATGACAGTTTGTGGTGTATAACCTGCAACTTATTTTAATATTATATCTGTTTAATGTCAATTGTTGTAGATATATAGTATTATATTGATAAAATTTTAAATAAAAAATTCAAGATCTTTGTTCCTGTATGTATATCCAGGAGAGCTTGACCAAGCCCATTTTACATTATTAAAATAATTACAATCATAATTTAGTAATCATCCATATAGTGAGAAGAAACTGGGTCTCAAAATGATTTTTTCTATTCTCTTCCAGTCTACCACATAAAAATGACATATTTATTAATATATTCCCTTCTATTAAGATTTTTAAGTTTTCCATTAAAATGAAGAAAAGTCACTGAAGTAGTAAAACACTTCTCCATTTTATACTTCTCAACTCTATTCCTCTTTGATTCAAGGGATTCAGTTTTCTATTTGTTCCTGTAATATTCATGATTACTAGGGCTCTGCTTGGCCCTTTGATATTCCACAACACTGATTTTTAAGATTTTTCCATGCTAAACACCTGTGGTATAGAGAAAAGTCACATCATTGATTATAAATTGTGAAACTGTGACACACATGTGCTTTTAGAGTGGGCGCTTTAAGAGGTACTGGGGAAATTCTTAGAAGCAAAGTGCTTGAACAAAGATTGGGTGTTGGAAGTGCAATAATAGCTTAGAATCAGATGCAGGGATGCTTACTACCCTTCGGTGGGTAAAAAAGAAGATCCAATGCACTAGAACAGTCAGGGAAAGATCAATATAATCTATAGCAAATGTGTAACAAAGGATACTTGAAGCAACTTTTATCAGACTTAGGGAAAATATCATTATTAAACCAAAAAAATATACTAAGTTCAGTGATCTCACTGAATTTTATTAATAAATGTCATTTAGAAATATTTTATATTACATAAGAGTATTTTATAATACAATGACTATAAATCTATGTTGAATAAATGTTTATTGAAAATATATTTATGTTTGGATTGCCTGCAATTCTTTAGGCAGAATTCTGATACTACCCCTGGAGATATACCATACCTACCTTATGGTACTATTTCTTTTTCTATTCCATTCCTTATTCCATCTTATCTATGAAATATAAAGTATTCAAGGTATTTTAGGAACTTTTATTGTATTTTTAAATGTTTATTTAATTTAAAATTTTTATTTTGTTCCTTTTATTTTAAGAATAAAACTTATGCTTTGGCATGAATATATAGGATTAGTCTCAACATAGGATTAATCCATTCTATCAAGGAATTATTGTCCTAAGGTAAGGAATTATTTTGACACTACACTTCTAAGTTAGATCTTCTTTGTGAGAATACTGTTTATAGTATTGCCTCTCTGACAGTTGGCGATTTGTATTGATGTGATATTCCTATTTCAACTAAGATCATTTTAATTTTCCATATATAAATAAGTCTGGTTTTAACTTCTCACCTTTTGAACTCTGATGTTCCCATACCTATAACATAGCTCTCTCAGCTATCTATACCTTTTCTATGGAATGGCTTTCTCTTATTTCTCATAAATCTAAACTTATTTTAAATAAGTACAAGCATTTGGTCACTTCATTGTATATTCTAAGGGACTTGCAACCAAACATTTAGCTAAATACATATTTTTAATCACAAAGTCACAAATTTTAGTTTCCCTTTGTATTTTAGTTGAGGCATAATGGCAAGTGTTTTTAAATTATGTACTAGAGGGACGCCTGGGTGGCTCAGTGGGTTAAAGCCTCTGCCTTCGGCTCAGGTCATGATCCCAGGGTCCTGGTATCGAGCCCCACATTGGGCTCTCTTTTAAAATCTTTAAAAAAATAAATTATGTACTAGAGTATATAATCATTTTTATCTGTAATTTCACTTATAATTAATAAAGAAATGATTTTTCTAATGTCTGTTTTATAGAATGGATATGGGTTCAGAAGGATTGAAAACCATTGTCCTATAGTGTATGAAAATCTTTGAGTGCAGGGGAAAAACTGTACAGAGCAAGCTTTATGTGTGTGAGACCCATACATTCACATAGAACGCTATCCTTAGAAGGCCCCCACACTTAATTTAATGATCTGTCGTCATTGTATTAAAACTTTTAACATAATTTTGAATAAAAGCCCCACTTGCAAATAACTTATAACAAATAAATAATAGCAGTGAAGAACTTGAAAAAAGCCCACAGAGAATAATGATACTACTCTCCCTTGAATGAACATATATCTATGTTCTCTTTCTAGATAATTTCAACAACTACCAACTTAAAAAATAAGATAACAGTTCTCCTAATAATAAATTCTTATTCTTGATCCATTCTTCTTTCTAGAGCTCCATATTCATGTTTCAGAGTGTCCAATAAACATATCCTCAAACACCAAGTCAGCCTCTCCCTGCATATCTAAATCTCAGCGACCAGCAACATCAGAATTAACACACTCATTAAGTACTCATTATGCTTCCCTATGCCACATCACCTCCATCCTCTGTGAATTAATTGATTCTCATCGTATTTATTTTGGTTTCTCAGCTATTTATTTGTAGACATCATCTTAGTTCTGCATTAATTCATCTATATTATTATATACTCCTGATCAATCTCTTCTGATAGTTTCATAGCACTAAATTCAACCTCAAACCATACTACCTTTAAAAATTTTTTTATTTAAAACATAATTCTTATCATTTGTTTATACTACATTGTTTTTAATAGTGCTCCACATATGTCTGAATAAAATCATAAGTGTTTGATCACATGTTGCTTTAAGAATAGTTTCCCCCTAACTTTCAAGTCTCATTTTTAACACCTTTTCCAAAATGTACTTATGCTTTAACCAAACTAAAAATTTCCATCAGATTCTTACAAGCCTTGTTCCTTTAGGCTTCTGAGCTGCTGTATAAACTATTTTGACTGGAAGATCCCCAGTTGTCATTGTTGTGCTAGCTGGATCCTCTTGAAAGCACATTGTAAGATGAAGGTGGAACTGTAAGAGATTTATTGGGGATAAAGCCTGTGAAAGATAAATGGGATGAACAGAAGTGAACAAAGAAAGGCTTCAGTTTGGAATGCAGGTCTGACCTCTTTCATTCAAAGGAGAAGAGGAAGAAAGGAGGACTGGGTACAGCACAACTATGAATAAGTCTTGGGGACCTCAAAGAGGAGCTCTGACATGAAGACTGCCTTATGTAGAGTACCCACATGGAGCAGAAATGGTCAGGTCCTGGCATCCCTACCATGTTCTGTTATTGGCTGGGCACTGTGACTTGCCACTAAAAATGTAATCTAAGCACTAAAGCTGATGTGGATGCTGAAAGCAACTGACCGGCAAGTTCTCTTTAAAGAGCAAATGAAGAGCACACCTTCATGACTGCTGCTACAATTCTCCAAGACAAATACTTTGTTGGAATGTGACAGAGAATAAAAGAGTCAATCCATAAATTAAGAACTTCAAATTTTTCTTTAAACTCAATTTGAATTGTTGAGTCTTGAACTTTGACCTTTCTGGAAAGGATTAATGTACTCCTATAGCTCCTTAAACATTTCAGTACTAAAGGACACTAATAAAATGATGTGTTGGTGCTTGTCTATCCCTATTAACCATAAGCCTTGCCCCTAGCAATTTGTTTGGATATGGTCAGAGTGGCCACATGACCAGGTGGTAGTTAATAAGCCCAGTAATAGGGGAAGTGATCAGAACCTTGGTGGGAATAAGATTGGGTGTGAAAACAGTCAAGGTCTGTGGGACAATACGATCAACAATGAATCTAAATAGAGGTACAGTAGATTCTGTTTTCCCAAGTTCTATTATCACATACATGTATGTAAATTCCAGAGAATTCTTTGGCAGATGGCAAATTCTTTTGAAATACGTATTTACAATATCCCTTTTATTAGCCCAGAATAAAGATCATAGATAAAATAGCCTGCCTAGACTCATAAAAAGATTAACATTATGCTCTAACTATTCTATAAAGGAAGAACCAAAGGAATTTGTCACAAAATGATATGTATACTGAGTATTTACTTATTTTTTTATTTATCTTTAAAAAAGATTTTATTTATTTATGACAGAGAGAGATAGTAGGAGAAGGAACATAAGCTCCAGGGAGCTGGAGAGGGAGAAGCAGGCTCCCTGCTAGGCAGGGAGCCTGATCATGACCTGAGCTGAAGGCAGAGGCTTAACGACTAAGCTACCCAAATACTGAGTGTTTAAATTCCCGGTCACTATTATACTAAAAGACACAATAGGCTAGTAATCAGATTGTTTCACCTATAGGTAAAATCAAGGTGAATGCAACAATTATAATGTTGACTGGTATTTATGTATTATAATGTCAATTCAGTTACAAACTGGTAAAATTTTCCACAGTGGAAAACAAAATCCTCTGTAAAATTCTAATCAAGTTTGTTAATCTCAATTTTTCCTTAGTTTATTCTCTAGTTGCATTCTTGGTAATTTTAGTATATATTTAGTACACATATAATGGGGTTAGATTCTAGTCTTGAATAATTATATAAAGTCTTTTCTTCTACACAAATTATTATAGGATTGTCAAAAACTGCAAAGGAAATGGGACCATTTTTAGTCATTTTAGTCTGCTTACATTCTGCAGGATGGCTAATATTCCTAGCAATGGCGCTGATTAATCACTGTGATACCATAAGATAACCCCACACATTTTCAGAATGTTCTCTGAGGTCTAAACAGCCCCTCCCACCCCCACACTGAGAACTTCTATTCTAGGGAGTGTTATAGACATGATGCTGATTTTTCTGCAACATAATCACACTAGGATTTCCACAGCAGCTCTAAAGTAATGATTAAGAATCACTTTTTTGGGCATCAGTGTATTGGGAAAATGAGAAGACCTTCATAACAAGAAGAGATTTTAAAATGGAAGAGGAGCTAAACAAATGTAAGAGTGCCAGGACAGTACTGTGGAGGGATGAAGGAAGTCTTGATACAAGACCCTAGAATTAACAGAGATGATAGTCCAATGGAAGAAATGGTATAGGTTCCAGAGGATGGTAGAAGGATGGAGAGATAATGTAGTATGGTTTTGAAAGCAATTTTGCCTAATTTAAATTTTACCTAAGAGCAATGGAAGCCATCCAAAGGAATGATAAATCATATTTGTTTCTTATAATATTGATGTGACTTGGAGTGGGGACAACAAGCTTGGAGCAAGTGGTATAGTTCATTTTCTAATGGCTTCAAGTGAGTTCTAATTCAAGGGAGAGAGTTAGTGCCCTGGATAGGGTAGGCCCTGGTTATGGAGTAGAGTAGGTAGACAGGAGAGCTGTTTGGAAGCCAGACTTTGCCTGACCTGATGATTCACATGACTGGGTATGGAATGTGAGAGAAAGAGAGAAAGAGAGAGAGGGAGAGAGAGAGATGAGTCTGGGATTATTCCTAGGAATTTGGCTCCTGCTGCTCGACCAAAATATTCCACTTACAAAATTTTTCATGAAGATAGGGACAGGATATTAATTTCAAAGGCAATAGGGACACAACTGGGAAGAAGGCATGTGGTGAGATGAAAGAATATTTAAGGCAAAGGTAGTAATTTTCCTGGGACCTACTTAGTTAGTTATCTTTATTTCCCAACCCCCCCCCTCCAGCTTCCTACTCAAACTGGCCAAATTAATGTTTAGAAGAACACAGTCCATGTTTACTTATTTATTTTTTGCCAAAAGATTTCATTTTTACATACCAAAAATGGATTTTAAATCATGACAGAATTCACAGATGGTAAGATCACATCTGTGTATTTAGCAACAATCAAGTAAACACAAAATAGAATAGCATGACTTTAGTGCTGATGTTATTCTGTACACAGATCACTTCAGACTCACTAGCTTAAAAACACCAGGATTCAGATAGTACAAATAATGTATGAGATAAACAAGAGAATCAAGAAATATTGCTCTGTAGATTCTTTTATTTGCGAGAAACCAAAATTTGACTCAACTGTGCAAATTGATAACAAAAAAGCTAAAAGTGAATTTCAAGATTTAAAAAATTCTACTACCAGATGGGCAGTTAAAGCATCAAATAGACTGCAAATAATAATGAAATTGACTTTTTAAAAAAATTTCAAATTACATTATCTATGATATCATATCTCTGTAATACTATAGATAGAATAATAACATTTCCAGAAAAATTTTAAGAAGCCAAGACTAATTGGGAGAATATAAACCCATGTATTCATTTTATGTTGTAAGAAAGTCCAAAGAGGATTTATAATGCAAAGAAAATATGAAGAATGATCTTTGTCACTTTGTTTATTTAAAATTTGATACTGATGGAAATAATTTTAAATCAATATTGTTTTGCTAGTCCTCTTAATTCCAAAGGCACTTTATTAACACTTTTTTTTAGGGCCCATTAGAGTTAGCTGATTTTATAGTTATTTTTTCATATGTCTCTGTGCCTTTCTAGATCTAAAATCCTTTGATAACAAGAACCACATTTTATATTTCTATACTCCAGAAGACTAGCACAATATTGTTAATGCAGTAAAACTAAAGGTATATATTAGATCAATTTGTGTACTGAGGACTTTATCATGAATCAAAATAGCATTCTAATTTAACCTGACAAAAACCTCACAATTACCGTTTTATCTAGGTGAGATAGATTTGAGGATAAAACATTGTTGCTGAAACATTATTGGTTCTTGATTCAGATAATTAAAAATTCATGGCACAATTTCATAGGTAGAAAAAGTACCAGGAAAGATTGGTAAAATGATTTTTCCTTTTATTCTAAGATTTAGGATTAAGAGATTTTCAATAGCATACAAACAATAACATTCTAGATTCTTATGTTCTATATTTCAGGTTCTCTGGAGACACATAATAGATTCTTTAGATGAAGTAAAGTTTAAGTAAGTAAAAGCTTGTTTACCCAAACAGTCTTTGCTTAGTAACATGAGTTTTCATATCCAATCTACTCTTGCCAGGGTGTAGACAATAAAAGGCAATAAATGGGATGAAGACATTTCTCCTTTTAAAAGTCTGTTTCCACTTTAAAACATTTATAAGGAACACTTATGGTAAGATGCATTTGCAGTTGGTCTCTTTTATTTTTCTTTAATTTGAGAAATGAGTACAGGGATGGGAAGATTTTACCTGACTTAGGAGAAAGTTGGAAAGAAGAGTATGACTGAATCCCTATATTCAATAATTTTATTGTCCAATGGGAGAGGAAAAAATATTAAAAAGTATGGAAGAAAGAAACAATATGAATGAAATTTCCTAACTGAAAATTGTATCCCTCTCCCTGAAAAAACTATACATATAATTATATACTCTTATGCATGATTTTTATTACTTGTAGTTCTTTCAATCTCAAGCATTACTTTTCAATCAGACTAAGATTATCTTTGCTCTCTTCAACTACAAATTTCAGATATTAGCAGCTAAACTTCTGATTTGTAGGTTCTGGTATAGTTTTACATTCTTTTGGTCATGAAACAGATATGCTGTTCAATGTTAACTTTTTTACCTGAGCTACTTGGTATCTGTTACTACAAATGTTATCCCCACATCTATTCCCACCCCAGGTTTAAAATATTCTAACATCTGAAAGCTTTTGTTTCCATTTATGGAATCAGTCTTATCTTTAACTTGTTCTGTAAGTGTGTCTATGTAACTACCCATCCTGCGTTTTAAATCACATTGGGAGAGGTAGCTTGAGAGTGGAGAAGGGTGTATAACAATCTGTTGAGATGACCAGGTTTTACACAGACAGCTATTTATTGGTCTGTTTACAAAGTATGTGTGCACAGCAATATGAAATTTTCATGTAAAAGTTAATACAAACTGCAGGAATTACCTTTGCCATGATGTTTTGAAAAAAAAAAATAGATGGATTCTTATAATACATAGATGGAAAAACAATGACAGTCACTAAATATCATAGACACTTTAAAAAAAAAAAATCTAGAATACGTAGAGCCCTGAAGTTTTTTTCCTTCCCTAATTCCTTTTCTGATATTCTTTATTATGTGTCAGAATTTTTATAAACACTAAAGCTCACTGGGACACTATTTCTCTATCTTTATTTTCATGGTTTCTTCTATCACCTGGCTTTTGCTAAATTGTAAGCACCTTGAAATAATTTCCTAAAAACTTACTTCAATTTTATGGACCTCATGGGAGTATCATAAATATTAAAAACTATAAAAGAGTAGCTAAAATTTGGGCTCCAGTCTAATGTTAAGAGAATCTTCATATTAATTAGGCCTTTAGATCTTTAGATATTCTTATCTGGATAAAATGACAAGGTGGAAAAACTCACCACAAAAAAAAAACAAGAGGCAGTACTGAAGTCTAGGGACCTAATCAATATGGACATTGGTAATACATCAGATCTAGATTTCAGAACAATGATTCTCAAGGTGCTAACTGGGCTTGAAAAAGACATGGAAGATATTGGAGAAATGCTTTCTGGAGAAATAAAATCCCTTTCTGGAGAAATAAAAGAACTAAAAATCTAACCAAGTTGAAATAAAAAAAGCTATTAATGAGCCTGGGACAAGAAGTCTGTAACATACAATGGTAAAAAATATACATACAATGGTTAAAAAAAAATAATAAGTTTGGCAGCAGACTTATCCACAGAGACCTGGCAGGCCAGAGAGAACTGGCATGATATATTCAGAGCACTAAATGAGAAAAACATGCAGCCAAGAATACTATATCTAGCTAGGCTATCACTGAAAATAGAAGGAGAGATAAAAAGCTTCCAAGACAGAAACTAATAGAATTTGTAAACACCAAACCAGCCCTATAGGAAATATTGAAAGGGGTTCTCTAAGAAAAAGAGAGACTAAAAGTAGTAGACTAGAAAGGAACAGAGACAATATACAGTAACAGTCACCTTACAGGCAATACAATGGCACTAAATTAATATCTTTTAATAGTTACCCTGAATGTAAATGGACTAAATGCCCCAATCAAAAGACACAGGGTATCAGAATGGATAAAAAAAACAAGACCCATCAATATGATGTCTATAAGAAACTCATTTTAGACCCAAAGACACCTCCAGATTTAAAGTGAGGGGGTGGAAAACAATTTGCCATACTAATGGACATCAAAAGAAAGCTGGGGTGGCAATCCTTATATCAGATAAATTATATTTTAAGCCAAAGAGATGAGGAAGGACACTATATCATATTCAAAGGGTCTATCCAACAAGAAGATCCAACAATTTTAAATCTCTATACCCCTAACATGGGAGCAGCCAACTATATAAACCAGTTAGTAACAAAATCAAAGAAACACACCAACAATAATACAATAATAGTAGGGGAGTTTAACATCCTCCTCACTGCAATGGACAGATAATCTAAGCAAAAAGTCAACAAGGGAATAAAGGCCTTAAATGACACACTGGGCTAGATGAACATCACAGATATATTCAGAACATTCCATCCCAAAGCAACAGAATACACATTCTTCTCTAGTGCACATGGAACATTCTCCAGAATAGATCACATCCTAGGTCACAAATCAGGTCTCAATTGGTACCAAAAGATTGGGATCATTTCCTGCATATTTGCAGACCACAATGTTCTGAAGCTAGAACTCAATCACAAGAAGTAATTTGGAAAGAACTCAAATACATGGAAGCTAAAGAGCATCCAACTAAAGAATGAATGGGTCAACCAGGAAATTAAAGAAGAATTGGGAAAAAAGTTCATGGAAACAAATGATAATGAAAACACAACTGTTCAAAATCTGTGGGACATTGCAAGGGCAGTCCTGAGAGGAAAGTATATAGTGATACAAGCCTTTCTCAAGAAAAAAGAAAGGTCACAAGTACACAACCTAACCCTACACCTAAAGGAGCTGGAGAAAGAACAGCAAAGAAAGCCTAAACCCAGCAAAAGAAGAGAAATAATAAAGTTCAGAGCAGAAATCAATGAAATAGAAACCAAAAAAACAGTAGAACAAATCAACGAAACTAGGAGCTGGTTCTTTGAAAGAATTAATAAGATTAATAAACCCTTGGCCAGACTTATCAAAAAGAAAAGAGAAAGGACCCAAATAAATAAAATCATGAATGAAAGAGGAGAGATCCCAACCAACACCAAAGAAATATAAACAATTATAAGAACATATCATGAGCAACTATACACCAGTAAATTTGACAATCTGGAAGAAACAGATGCATTCTGAGAGATGTATAAACTACCAAAACTGAACCAGGAAGAAATAGAAAACCCAAAGAGACTGATAACCAGTAAGGAGATTGAAGCAGTCACCAAAAATCTCCCAACAAACAAGAGCCCAGGGCCAGATGGCTTCCCAGGGGAATTCTACCAAAATTTTAAGAAGAACTAATTCCTATTCTCCAGAAACTGTTCCAAAAAATAAAAATGGAAGGAAAACTTCCAAACTCATTTTATGAGGCCAGCATCTCCTTGATCCCAAAACCAGACAAGGATCCCATCAAAAAAGAGAATTATAGACCAGTATCCTTAATGAACACAGATGCGAAAATTCTCACCAAAATACTAGCCAATAGGATCCAACAGTACATTAAAAGGATTATTCACAACGACCAAGTGGGATTTGTTCCTGGGCTGTAAGGTTGGTTCAAAATCTGCAAATCAATCAATGTGATACAATACCTTAATAAAAGAAAGAACAAGAACCATATGATACTCTCAATAGGTGCTGATAAAGCATTTTAAAAAGTACAGCATTCTTTCTTGATCAAAACTCTTCAAAGTGTAGGGATAGAGGGTGCATATATCATATTATAAAAGCCATCAATGAAAAACCCATAGCTAATATCATTCTCAATGGAGAAAAAGTGAGAGCTTTTTCGCTAAGTTCAGGAACATGGCAGGGATGTCATTATCATCACTGCTATTCAACATCATGCTAGAAGTCCTAGCCTTGGCAATCAGACAACAAAAAGAAATTAAAGGCATCCAAATCAGCAAAGAAGAAGTCAAATTATCATTCTTTGCAGATGATATGATACTTTATGTGGAAAACCCAAAAGACTCCACTCCAAATCTGCTAGAACTTGTACAGGAATTCAGTAAAGTGTCAGGATATAAAATCAGTGCACAGAAATCAGTTGCATTTCTATATACCAACAACAAGACAGAAGAAAGAGAAATTAAGGAGTCAATCCCATTTACAATTGCACCCAAAACCATAAGATACCTAGGAATAAACCTAACCAAAAAGGCAAAGAATCTGTACTCAGAAAACTATAAAGTCCTCATGAAAGAAACTGAGGAAGACACAAAGAAATGGAAAAACGTTCCATGCTCATGGATTGGAAGAACAAATATTGTGAAAGTGTCTTTGCTACCTAAAGCAATCCACATGTTTAATGTAATCCCTATCAAAATATCATCAATTTTTTCAAAGAAATGGAAAAAATAATTCTAAAATTCATATGGAACCAGAAAAGACCTTGAATAGTCAGAGGAATGTTGAAAAAGAAAGCCAAAGTTGGCATAACAATTCCAGACTTCAAGCTCTATTACAAAGCTGTCATTATCAAGACAGGCACATAAACTGGCACAAAAACATAAATATAGATCAATGATAGATCAAATATAGATCAATGGAAGAGAACAGAGAGCCCAGAAATAGACCCTCAACTCTACTGTCAACTACTCTTTGACAAAGCAGGAATGAATGTCCAATGGAAAAAAGACAGCCTCTTCAACAAATGGTGTTGGGAAAATTGGACAGCCACATGCAGAAGAATGAAACTGGACCATTTCCTTACACCACACATACAAATAGACTTTGAATGTATGAATGACCTCAATGTGAGAAAGTAATTCATCAAAATCCTTGAGGAGAGCACAGGAAGCAACCCTTCGACCTCAGCCATAGCAACTTCTTCCTAGAAACATCACCAAAGGCAAGGGAATCAAGGGCAAAAATGAACTACTGGGACTTCATCAAGATCAAAAGCTTTCACACAGCAAAGGAAACAGTCAGCAAAACCAAAAGACAACTGACAGAATGGGAGAAGATATTTGCAAACGATATATCAGATAAAGGGCTAGTATCCAAAATCTATAAAGAACTTATCAAACTCAACATCCAAAGAACAAATAATCCAATCAAGAAATGGGCAGAGGACATGAACAGACATTTCTGCAAAGAAGACATCCAGATGGCCAACAGACACATGGAAAAGTGCTCCATAACACTTGGCATCAGGGAAATACATATCAAAACCACAATAAGATACCCTCTCACACCAGTCAGAATGGCTAAAATTAACAAGTCAGGAAAGGACAGATGCTGGCAAGGATGCAGAGAAAGGGGAACCCTCCTACACTGTTGGTGGGAATACAAGCTGGTGCAGCTACTCTGGAAAACAGCATGGAGGTTCCTCAAAAAGTTGAAAATAGAGCTACCCTATGACCCAGCAATTGCACTAGTGGGTATTTACCCTAAAGATGCAATTGTAGTGATCCGAAGGGTCATGTGCACCTGAATGTTTATAGCAGCAATGTTCACAACAGCCAAACTATGGAAAGAACCTAGATGTCCATCAACAGATGAATGGATAAAGATGAGGTGGTATATATGTGTATACACACACACACACACACACACACACACACACACACACACACACACCGGAATACTATGCAGCCATCAAAAGAAATGAAATTTTGCCATTTGCAATGATGTAGATGGAACTAGAGGGTATTATGCTGAGTGAAATAAGTCAATCAGAGGAAGACAATTATCATTTGATCTCCCTGATATGAGGAATTTGAGAGACAAAGTGGGGGGTTTGGGGGGTAGGGAAGGAAAAACAAATGAAACAAGATGGGATCGGGAGGGAGACAAATTATGAGCAACACTTTTTTTTTTAAAGCCTTTTTTTTTTTGAAGATTTTATTCATTTATTTTACAGAGAGAGAGATCACAAGTAGGCATAGAGGCAGGCAGAGAGAGAGAGGAAGGGAAGCAGGCTCCCTGCTGAGCAGAGAACTCAACGTGGGGCTCGATCCCAGGTCCCTGGGATCATGACCCGAGCCAAAGGCAGAGGCTTTAACCCACTGAGCCACCCAGGTGCCCCTATGAGCAACTCTTAATCTCACAAAACAAACTGAGGGTTGCCCAGGGTAGAGGGGTATGGAGAGGGTGTTTGGGTTATGGACATTGGGGAGGGTATGTGCTATGGTGAGTGCTGTGAAGTGTGTAATCCTAACGATATACAGACCTGTACCCCTGGGGCAAATAATACATTATATGTCAATAAAAAAATTTTTCATTGTAAAAAACTGTATTTCAACTTAAAGAATACAATTTTATAGGTCTATTTGTTAAATGTAGAATAGATTAACTTTTCCACCCCCACCCCTGCAAAAGAAAGGTTTTGGTATTACCAACAAATTGAAATAGAATTCTGTAAGAGTGTTGTCTATTAATCTTTTATGGTACCATAGAATATGAAAACAATACTTTCCTCTTTTATTTATAAGAGATTTCTAAATGATAATATATTATGAACTCTTTCTCCTTCTAAATGATAGGTCTGAGAAATTAATGTCTAAAAAAGCTAAGCTTCCTATTATTTCCATATCGCTATGGCCACAAACTCTAGGGTAAGGGAACATGTAATAGTTGAGCACCTTATTTATGTGAAATAAATTTTATAATAGGAAATATAGTATTTTTAATTTTTTAAAATACGGAAATACCCATTTTATCTTGTAAGAAATGCAGAGTATAAAGAAAAGTCTACAATAATCGTCTATACTTAGTTTTTTACAGACCAAAATAAATGGAACACAGGTATCCTTTCTTCCCTAAAGTTTTTGAAACCTAGCTTCAAATAAGATATAACTGCTTTTCTATTTGATGGTGTTAAAATAGCTTTTATTTCACCTTTGTAAGTATGGGTGCTGACACATCATAACTGAGTATAAAAATGGCTGATGTAAAGAAGGACATCATCATTCAACCACAGGACTGAAAAGGACCTTCACAGAGCACCCAGCCCAGCACTTTTCCCCCAAGTATTGAATGCATCCCACTGATAGGACAGGGGTGAGTTCAGATTGTTCTCTGATATATTAGTTTGGTAAGGCAGCAGCAATTACCACCACGTTGATGGCTTTAAACAACAGAATAGTATTCTTTCATAGTTCTGGAGGTTAGAACTCTGAAATTAAAATGTCAGCAGGGCAATACTATCCCTGTAGGCATTAAGAGAGGATCCTTCTCTGCCTCTACCTCGCTTCTGGTGGTAGCCCACGATCCTTGGTGTATCTTCACTGTAGACACATTACTTCAGTCTTTGCCTCCTTTGTCACATCATGTTTTTCCTGTATATCTATATCTATGTCCAAATATCTCTTTTCTTATAAGGATATTAGTCATTGGATTAGAACCCATAATCCAGAATGACCTTATTTTAACTTGATTCTATCTGCAAAAAACCTATTTCCAAAGCATGTCCCATTCACAGGTACCAAAGTTTCTAACTTGAACATATGTCATTTTTTTGGTGGACACAACAAAAATAAGTGTCATTTTTCTATAATATATTTTAGTGTACATCAATAAAATATAATTAGCTCACCAAACTATGATTTTATTGATATTACCTATCATTGCTCAAGATGACTAAAGGCTAGAATTAAATGAAATTAATGAATTTAAAGGAGTATCTTGAATCAACAGCTCTATAGGTGTTACTCAGACATTGATGCATTCACATTTGAAACTGATTATGTTACCCTCAACCCCTCTCTTTGCGTAAGGTCTTACCTAGCAAGGAAAATAAGATAAGTAATTGAGCTCTTAGAAAGAGCTCCCCAAAGCAGATTTTATAATTTACCGCCCATTTAGGCCATTGTGCTACAACTCTCAATGCCTGGGAGCTCTTCCTAATATTTAACACCAATGGTTCTTGCTTAAGTTAAAGAAGACTGCTGGAGACATACCCTTTATACAATTAAAAACCATTAAGTCATCTAACATTCAGGCAGATGAATTATGGGTATGCAAAACTTCTAGTAGCTTAAGAATTTAATGGAACTATGACACATGAACTGTGTGTTATCTTTTTAAAAATGCTAAGATTTAAGAAAAAATATACATAGTTATACTTTTTATATATAAAAATTCATACAAAACAGCATTTGTTATAGATTTTTAATCTGACAATAAAAATATATAACATTAAGATTGAATTTTAATCATATTCATGCTTAAAATATTTATATAAATCTTGTCAAGAAAGGTTAAACATAATAGTGTGATAGTATAATCTCAGTTTTGAAATTCTAGAATGGAATTTTATGATTTGAATTGACTTATATAATTAAACTGTTAATTTAGTTTTGAGGACACAGAAATTTCTTTTTTATGTCATATCCAATCAAAACTTCTCCACTATCAATGTAACATTAGTATGAACATTCTCATTCCTTATTGTCTTTCATTCTCACATTCTCTTCTCTTTACCCTTTACAAAAGAACAATGCTTTTAATTTTGATTATTGGGTGATTATCATAGCTTTGTGCCTAAAATCTTGTGATACTGTTTCTTAACAATATTATATAACAATTTGGTATTTATATTGCAAATTTGATATTTTACAGAGCTTTGTGACAGAATGGAATTATTTTAAGAGTTTTAAAATGAATTTCAGAAATTTTGAAATTTTGTTTTTACTAATATTTTTATTAAATTAAATCAATTAATAATTGAATTAATTAATTAATATTAAAATCATTTAAAAACACTCCTCAGATCATGTAAATTATTGGTAATACAATTTAAAACAACATAAATAAAAATTACATAAAAATTTTCCTTAATACTGTATTTCATTTTGGAAGCTCTTGGCATACAGGACAATAAGGAAAGCCATACATTCTCAGTGAAAAATATTGTTGGCACAAATTCATGAAATTTGAGTAATTTAAACTGAATTTATGCAAGAAATGGCAGAAGATGTTATTTATGTAATGAATAAGTATGTTTGGAACACACTTTTTAATGATTGCTAACTTTCCAGGATTTATGCATTATTATTTAGGTATTTTACTTTCATCTTTACATGGCCAAGTTGATACAATGGTCATTTTACAACACATTCCATATTCTGTTATAATATGAAAAGAGTTAATAGGAAGCAAAATATCATTAATAGTTAAAATTAATTTTTTGAGATACATGTACATAGTCATTCATCTTTAATAACTATATAATTTTGTTCAGAAACACTTTCATATAAAATTTCTATAAGCTTGATGATGGCTTGGACGATCTTGAGAAACTCTTTCAAATGTGGGTATATCCGGTATTATGTAGTTTAAGAGTGGAATTAGGCAGTAAGAGTGTTTAAGAAATTCCATTATTAAAAAGGAAAGATGTTGGGCTCTTGGGTGGCTCAATCAGTTAAGCATCTGCTTTCAACTCAGGTCGTGATCTCCCTCTGCCTCTGCTTCTCTCGCTCTTTGCCTCTCATGAGTAAATAAATAAAATCTTAAAAAAAAAAAAAGGAGAAATGTCTATTCATACTATCTACTTGAAACCCAAGTTTCTTATAGCATGTCTTTGAGAATCAGAGAAGAAAGGTATACTTTCCTTGAGTTATGTGCACAGTATTTTAACAGTATCTTAACTTGAGTTAAGCTGAGTTTTTGGTGTAGCATATTAAAAAGCATCATACATTTTAGCTCAGGTCATGATCTTAGGGTCATGAGTTTGAGCCCCACATTGGTCTCTGAGCTAAGCAGAGAGTCTTTTTGAGATTCTTTCTCTCCCTCAACCCTTCCCCCCACTCACATGCATGCTCTTGCTCTCAAATAAATATACATGTTTTTAGATTTAAAAAATATATATTTATTTGAGAGAGAGAGCGGGGAGAGAAGCAGCACAACCTGGGTGGGTTGGGGGCGGTGTGGGCAGACAGAGAGGGAGAAACATACTTGCCACTGAGCAGGAAACCCAACGTGAACCTTGATCCCAGGACCCTGAGATAATGGCCTGAGCCAAAGGCAGATGCTTAACCAACTGAGCTATCCAGGTGTCCCAATAAATAAATACATCTTAAAAAGAAAATAAAAAGCATCATACAGTATGTTTCACCATAGCTGTTTGGCCCAAAAGCTTTTGTAGGTTAGAGAATCACTTTATAGACTAGAGACTCAGTAGACACTGGTTTCTAAATTTCTTGCAGAAGTTCTGATAAATCCCTTCCTGATTCATTATTGCCAAAATAATATTTTTAGCAAATCCTTGTTTATTAAATGAGTGTTTGGTCTAATATGTCAAACAGTCTTAGTTTTGGAATCTTATAATCTGGGTTTGTTTTTCAATATGGGGCATACACTGGTTTTAAAATATAAATACATATATTCATATAGAACTTCAAAATCTTCATCTCTCAAGGGATATAATTATGTTAGACTTGCAAGTACTCGTATTGGTAAACTGAAAAAGCATGTGAAATGCTTAATTAGTGGCTGGCATATTAATATTACTATATAGCTTAATATTACTTACTGTTTTTTTCCCTCAAATCAGAAGTTCTAGAATTTTTTTACTCTCCAGATGTGTTTGTAGGGCTAAAAATTTTTAAACACTAAAGAATTTTATTTATGTGGATGATAACTGCAGACATATTTAAAGTTAACTTTGATGAACCTTCGTATTTATTAATTCATTTAAAATAACAGAAAACTGATAAAATATGAAGAGAAATAATGAACTAAAAAACAATTTTAAGAAGGCAATCTCCTGTGGTATAAATTATTTGTGGAAGTCAATGAAGAACATCTGGCCTCACACAGATGTGTATTTGGAAAAGGAAGCCACCTTAATAACCTTTTAGATAGTGGTGCATATTCTTTTCCTGATACCACAAAATAACTCCACACCAACTTCTAAAATTTTAGTTGCAATCTAGCTAAAGTTTAGTTGCCTGGTAGAAAAAAAGAACTACACTGAAATGATGTCAATAAATATTTCATACTTTCTCTTTATTTTAAAGATTTATTTATTTGATATAGAAAGAAAGAGAGAGAGAGAGCTCAAGTAGGGGGGATAGCAGGCAGAGGGAGAAGGAGAAGGAGGGAGCCCGATAGGGGGCTCAATTCCAGGATCCTGGGATCATGACCTGAGCTGAAGACAGACACTTAACTGACTGACCTCCCAGGAGCTCCTCACACTTTATCTTAAAATCTTTTGGCCTATCTTACAATGTTACTGGATTTCATTGGAAAATTTGACTCACTGCAATTTGCTGATCTTCTAAATGTTGACACATTTCGCTACTGTATGGCTTTGCTGGGGCTGCCTTAACAAAGTATCACAAACTGGGTGGCTTAAACAACAGAAATTCGTTTTCTCACAATTCTGGAAGCTAGAAGTCCAAGATCTAGGTAAGGGTAGGAATGATCTCTTCTGCGGGCTTCTCTTCTTGGCTTTTAGATGGCTGTCTTCTCCCTATGTCTTTACATGGTCTTTCCTCTTTGTGTCTTGGTGTTACAATCTCCTCTTCTTATAAAGATACCAAACCTTATTGGTGGCTCTTTATTTGTTAAGCAGGAAAACCGAGTTTATATTTTTTGTGTCTCATAGTCACAAATTTATAGCAAGAATTTAGACATGTTTTCAGTTCCTAGGAAGTTCCTGAAAGATCTTGTTAGACATGATGTGTAGTATTCAGAATTTCTATCTTTATTGAAGCTGGCCTATTTCAATGGCTGCTTCAGAAATTCATGCTTGTGGTACTTAAAGCCCCAATTTGAAATTTTCGCCCTTCCTTCCTTCCTTCCTTCCTTCCTTCCTTCCTTCCTTCTCTTCCTCCTTCTCTCTCTTTTGGTTTCCATCCTCATTAATAAATTGTATTAATTTCATAAATATATTTGCTGGAGTATCTCCTTGACTGTCAGTATGGCATTAGAGGCTTTTCATTAACAAGACTAGGATTAGACAGCTTGTTCTCTCTCACTAATTAAGAATCCCCTTTCAAGGGGAACCCTCCTACACTGTTGGTGGGAATGCAAGCTGGTGCAACCACTCTGGAAAACAGCATGGAGGTTCCTCAAAATGTTGAAAATAGAACTACCCCATGACCCAGCAATTGCACTGCTGGGTATTTACCCTAAAGATACAAACATAGTGATCCGAAGGGGCACGTGCACCCGAATGTTTATAGCAGCAATGTCTACAATAGCCAAACTATGGAAAGAACCTAGATGTCCATCAACAGACGAATGGATAAAGAAGAAGTGGTATATATACACAATGGAATACTATGCAGCCATCGAAAGAAATGAAATCTTGCCATTTGCGACGACGTGGATGGAACTAGAGGGTATCATGCTTAGCGAAATCAGTCAATTGGAGAAAGACAACTATCATATGATCTCCCTGATATGAGGGAGAGGAGATGCAACATGGTGGGTTAAGGGGGTAGGAGAAGAGTCAATGAAACAAGATGGGATTGGGAGAGAGACAAACCATAAGTGACTCTTAATCTCACAAAACAAACTGAGGGTTGATGGGGGGAGAGGGATTGGGAGAGGGGGGGTGGGGTTATGGACATTGGGAAGGGTATGTGCTATGGTGAGTGCTGTGAAGTGTGTAAACCTGGCGGCGATTCTCAGACCTGTACCCCTGGGGATAAAAATATATTATATGTTTATAAAAAATAAAATTAAAATTAAAAAAAATTATTTTAGGCTAGCATGCTAAAATTTTACAGAGGTGCTATTTGAATTTAGGAATAAAAAATGGATAGAACTTAAAAAAAAAAGGAATCCCCTTTCAAGCTACATTTTCTCTAATTTCATATCTTTAAATAATTTCTGTGTTATAATTTCAATGGCATAATTAAAAGTAAACAAAATTCTAAGATATGATTAGCTGTTAAAATGTTAGTTTAAAAATTATCCTCCAACTAGAAAACATTAAAAGTTATTTAAAAAATACTTTCCTTGGCATGAGGGAATGCCACTAGTTAAGGGTACAATTGATAACTATATTAAAGCTTAATACCATTAAGAAAAGTGAACAAAAATATTATATTCAGAATATGTCTCTCAGCTGTCTTACTATACTAATATAACATTTTAGGTTCTTTTCCTTTATTATAGCCCTTTTCTATATAGTCTCTAAGAATATCAAATTCCAGATCTAAGACCACTTTTATTTCTAAGTATATATATCTCTGTTTATTGTACCTAACTTGAAGTGCACATATACTTTCAAGTTAGATATTATCAAGAACAAAATATTCAAAAGTATTTTAAAAAACACAGGATTCTTGAATTCCTGATATATGAACTAGTGGTTTATGAAATGATTACTGTAGTGAAAGTAAAAGAGAATAAATATTTTTTAGTTAGCACAATACATCAAACTTGAATTCAGTTACATAAAACACCCTCTAGGTATTTCTATCACAAAATAATTATTGAAGGCTTTCATACATTCATGTTCAACTCTGGTCAGACTTTAACCTTCATCAGTTTTTGCTAGTCAACAACTGACATTGTTTCATTTCTTTATTATTAGTATTATTTAAAGAGAAGGCATATATGAACAGTGGGGAGGGGCAGAGGGAGAGGGAGAAAATGAATCCCAAGCAGGCTCCATCCTCAGCATGGAGCTGGATATAGGTATCAGTCACATGACCCTGAGACCATGCCTAAGCTGAAATCAAGAGTCAGATGCTTAACTGACTGAACCACCCGGGTGTCCCTATTATTATTTTTTAATCCTGAAGAATATGTATAGCCCTTGCTCAGTATCAGTCTGAAGGCATTAGACAGTTCTGATAAATGAACACTTAGAAATCTGTTAAAGTATATATATATATATGTATATATATGTATGTATATGTATATATATTTCTATGTATATTTCTATCTATACATACTCTCTATATATTTCTAATCAGAATAGTCTATTTGTTCTCTATAGCTCCTGAAGATAAAAGAAAAAAAGGAGACAAGTGATTTACCTTGTAAAATCACTCCCCCATCTGTTGTTACTCTTTATTCCTTACTTACTTTAGACTGTATGTACTAAGGGTTGGTGGATGGAGGTGGAGCTTGAATTTTTTGGCAACCAGAGCTTCTCTCTCATCATAAAGCCCCTAGACTAAATTTGTACCACAATGAGCCTTGTGTCCTAAGAGAACTTCTGGGCATTAGTAACATTTAGCTGTCAACAACTAGTCAGGTACTGTTTTTATTTTATTGTGTTACACAAAGGCAGCTTTCATACATCAGAATTAAAATTTGTCTTTTTTCTTATTAACTAATTTGATGGGGCTGAATCACTGGCAATTTAATTGCCAAAATGATTTCTCAGCTGCTTTCTCCTTTTTGCAGAGACAAATGCATATTGTCTTTTAGCTGCTATCTTCAACTGGAGCTGAAAAGAAAAGGGGCATGACTGAAACAACAACTTGAAAATGGTCAATTTTCCCTTCCATGTAATTACTGGTAAAGGAAAGAAATGATTTGTAAAGAGAAACATAAATTCTTGTCAGTTTGAGATAGGAAAATCATACATATATGTGTATATTTAAACATGTAATGTAAAAAAGGAGAAGCAGAGCAACCAATCAATATACCCCAAATTTGTATTTTTATTAGAGGAAAGAACAGTAGTTCAGTAAAGACCTACTAAGCTTATTTTAAAATTGAATTATTAGTGTGTTTTCAATACATTGACATTGCCTTTTTTTCCTCAATGCCATTATTACCTTAGCCACTTCTAACTTTCTGGATTAAGAGTAGAAACCAAATTAAAGTTTGGTTCCAGAAATGGGAATGGAATAGACAGTTGCAAAATTTTGGTGCTGTCAGTACAGAACATGCTAAAAATCATATGAGGAAAAATAAGACTGTTTGGAGGATAGTTTTTGCCCAATGTGAAAGTGGAGGATGTTTAAAAAAAAAAAAATAATCAAGAAACATCTTAAGTTTTTGTAGGAAGTAGAATGGCTAATTTTTATTTAAAATAGTTTTACATACTCCTGGGGCGCCTGGGTGGCTCAGTGGGTTAAGCCTCTGCCTTCAGCTCAGGTCATGATCTCAGGGTCCTGGGATCGAGCCCCACATCGGGTTCTCTGCTCAGCAGGGAGCCTGCTTCCCCTTCTATCTCTGCCTGCTGCTCGCCTACTTCTGATCTCTGTCAAATAAATAAGATCTTTAAAAAAATAAAAAAAAAAATAAAACTACTCCCTTCCACTGTTAAAAAAAAGAAAGTTCTACATACTCCTAAATTCATAAACTGACCTTATGATGTCATGGCATATACTAAAAGATTTTGCAGTAAAATGTAGATATTATAATAATAAACTGCATTCTATGAAGGACATTTTTTTAAAACTGAGGTATACATGGTGCCATGTATCTACGGAAAGTTAACAATTTATTTACTTTTGAAAGATAATACTGCTTTATAAAGAGTAATAATACCATGTTTTACTTTATCAGTCAGTCTTAATGAGTACTGTAGCACAATGAAAAAAATATAACCACTCAAAACAACCCCATTGTTAATCAGTGATATACATTATTATAAAGTAATATTATTATGAATAGCAAGTTAAATGGTAGACCAATTACTGGAGTTAGTGGATTTTCTTTTCTATCTATTTCCAACAGAAATTGGGTGCGTACTTTAATGGAAAATTCAAAAAGTAATTCTAAACAATCAAGGTGTTTTTAGAGTATCAAATATATATGAAGATTCTTTTAGAATGTATTTGGTGCCACTTTTTCTTTTAACATTAGGCAATTTTCCTAATTGCTGAAAAAGAATCAGAGAATGTGTCTAATTACCAATTCTCCATATTAAATTGGTTCCACTTGGCTTTTTTGTGTTGTACAGTCTTAGGATCCTGATGAAGCTCTTTCTTTCCTGTAGCCATTTAAGCCATCATTTGACTTACATGATGGGTGTGTGTGTGTGTGTGTTTATGTTTTATAATATGCAGTTATAGTTTCTTTCTGCGGAAGTATTTTTAGAAATATATTCAAAGGGTTACAATAGAATCCAATATCCATTTTCCCCACTTTCTGAAAATTCTACTCACGCAGTGAAGATCTTTTCAGAAGTGTTGTATTTTGTGGAGTGGCAAAAAGCCAGCAACAACGTATATAACTTATACTATTTATAAGTGATAAAGTTAATCATGTGAGACTTTGTTATTTTAGACCTCTAAATATTTATTAATATCTATATTATTGATTTAAATTTACTCTCTATAGCTATTTTCTTAATATAAGTATAGCTTCTTTTTATTCCAATATAATAAAAGTTGTAAGGAAAACATGTTTTAATTTAAATTACAGCAAATTTTGGCAAAGTTAGTGTTGAAAAAATCTTTAAACATGTCTCATAAAAGTTTGCTGAACTTAGTCTATATTTCCTGAGTAAATGTAGCAAGTGTTATATCATGTTTTATAGGAATGACATTTGGATTAGAATAATTTTATTAAAAATTTGATAATTTCTAACAGATGTGGACTTACTTTTCTATTTTTATTTTTCAATTTCAGTTCATTTGTAGGTATGTGGACAAAGTTGGAAGAATAATATTCAGACAATTGCTAATGATCTCCATCTATCCATGTGATTAAAGAAAAAAGAAAAAGAATGTAGATGCATGGAAAGGTTGATAAGAACAAAGACAAAAAGTGCAGTGGGTATATCATAAACCAAATCAAAATTCTGCATTTCTAAATACTCTTTATTTTTATTTATTTTTTAAGATTTATTTATTTATTTGAGAAGAGAGAGGGCACTAGCGGGAGGGGCAGAAGGAGAGGGAGAGACAATTTCCAGGAGACTCTGCATGATTGCAGAGTCCAACATGGGGTTTGATCTCAAACCCTGAGAATATGACCTGAGCCACAATCAAGAGTCGGATGCTTAACTGACTGAGCCAACCAGGTGCCCTTATACTATTTTAAAAACCAGAGTACAGCATAATGAAACTTTTAAAAGGTTAAAGCTCTACTCAATTTCTAGTGTTATTCATTGTAAAAGTTAATAATATCAATGCTTTTTGACATATTGGTTAATCAAAAGCTCTTATTATAATTTTTCAGAGAAAATTTTACATAAGAAGGTATAAATGTGGCATTTTTCAAAGTGCAATGTCTTCCACTATACATTTATATACAACTCATATCTGTGATTTGATGTCACTAAGATTTTTAGAATTTACTGTGCATATTTTCAATTCCTGCCTAACTCATTATGTCTAATTGTGATTCAGTTTTTAATTATTAGAATGTAGAAAAAACAAATACAACTTATATAGATGTGGTTGGTCTATGTAAGTTTCTCTAAGATAAGCAAAGAATTCTCAAATGTTTTTGTTTGACTTGCTTCATTCGTTCATTCTTTCATTCATTCATCAAACCTATATCAAATATTTATTGAATAAACTGTGTAGCAGTCAAGTTCTGGAAGGAATTTCAATTAGAACTTGTTTTTTGTTTTCTTAAATTGATATTTTACTTTAATCTGTTAAATCACTAATTTTTGACTATGCAAACTCTCAAGTTAAAAGAATATGATAACGGGGCGCCTGGGTGGCTCAGCAGGTTAAGCCTCTGCCTTCGGCTCGGGTCATGATCCCAGGGTCCTAGGATCGAGCCCTGCATCGGGCTCTCTGCTCAGCAGGGAGCCTGCTTCCTCCTCTCTCTCTGCCTGCTTCTCTGCCTACTTGTGATCTCTGTCTGTCAAATAAATAAATAAAATCTTTAAAAAAAAAAAGAATATGATAGCTCGTAGAGAAGGGACTATCACATTTATATTTAGAGATATGATTTGATTTTTTTCTTTTTTAAAACCTATTGCTATTTTAGTAACTTTGACAACTGAGAGTTACTCAAGTCTTTATTTAAACTTTCGTTGTTTGTTTGATCTCTTTCTTTTCTTAGACATTACATTGAATTCCATACTATATTTTTTCATGAGGCAGGACATAATCATCAAAACAAATACATATTAAAATTTATTTTACAATTCCTGCCCTAAATAGAACTTTTATTTGGAGCTCTCTATGTAGGAAAACAGTTAAAATAAAAATCAAGCCCGTGTGGACATTACATTTCATTATCAGTATGTGTGAACTTTATTTGAACAGTCTAACAATCTATGAAATCACTCGTATTCTTTGCGATTTTATAGCATCATCCAAAATTAGAAAAATAATGTTTTTACTTTGGAATCTAATTTCCTGATAATTTCTGTGTATGAAATGGCAAGGAAAGGAATATTGGAAGTTGCAACAGGTCATCCTGTCACATGAAGAAACAGTCTGGGTGCAATGAAATCTTCTTACTAATAAATGTAGCAACAAATTTGGTTAAGGATGAGTTCAATGTTGTAGAAGTACAGCCAAGAGCATTCTTTAACTTTGTCCTTAACTTTTCCTTTGATCATTGCACATGATAATATCAGAAGAATATAATTATATGAAAATATTTGACACCTCATTGCTTTGGGAATTATTGTTATGCTTTAAACCTTAACCTGAAAAAAATCCACATAATTTATTTGCTACCAATTTATTTGCTTTTTGGTCTCAGATATTTGCTCTACTTAAGAAGGCCACCTGTTTTATCCAAGGAGTAGTGTAGATTTCTCAAAGACACTGGCAAAAATCTTTATAATTTGGTCACTAGCTCTGATTTCTTTAGGCCAAGTCACAATTTGTTTAAAGTAGTCTTTAAATACAAAGAAAACAAAGAGAAGCAAAAAGGAAGGAAAGAGGAAGAGTGAGATGAGGAGGAAAGAAATCCTAGACTTCTGTTATTTGCCTACTACAATGATTTGTTTTTTACTTCAAAAAGAGTTTAGCCAGTAACACAGGCTAGGTCAATCTAGTAGCATAAAAGATTAAATAGTTTGAAAAATAAGCACTTCACAATAGGAAATACGAAAAGCAAAGTTTAGAATCACAGTAAATCCTTTGAGATATTTGAGATATTTATTATTCTCCAATCAAACCAACTTGTAAATTAGAAAATGACTTTCTCCAAATTACTCAAAGGTATGATAATTTTATCATTTTTTTTAGGAACTAAAACATAGTTTTTATCCAGATATAAAATAATCTCCTCCTCCATTTTAAAATGGGCTTTAAGAATTATACAAATTTGGAAGTTTAATTATTACTACAATAATGACCAAAGATAAACATTTTAAATAATTCTCTCACTTTTCTGCCTTTGGTTTCTAGATTCTTTTTTTTTTTTTTTTTTTTTTTT